>NC_056735.1:512003041-512145541 GCF_019279795.1 Protopterus annectens
CAGTGCCTGGTGACTTAATTTCAAGTTTTTGTTGTCTGTATTTATGTACCAAGGGTAAGGAGCCAATCTATGTCTCTCAACTGTCCAGATTTTCACAACAGAATCCAGATTTTGCCCAAGACTCATTTATTTTGTCTCCCCTTAATGTAAGCATAAGCATACTTTTCAAGTGTCCAGATTTTTGCAGAACATCCAGACTTTTGCTTCATATTTCTGGTCTTTTCCTCGTAAAATTTTTGGCTTTCTAGCAAATCATTAGGATGATGCACATACATTGTATTTGCTGTGTCTGGGGTTGTACTTTGGCTGATTGTTTTTAAACTTTTGAGTTTTAGTTCTTTTTTGTTCCACTCTTTTGAAGTTGTACGACCTGATTGAGGTCACTAAATGATGATATACATTTGTGTTTCAAACTTCATATCCATCAGAAAAATGCTGCTAAGACAAATACTCTTATTGTAGCAACTTTCTAAGTTTATACGAGTGATATTTAAAATCGGTCTCTATTTTTGGGCCTTTGTCCCCCCATTCTGTCAGGCTTTGTCCAGATTTTTGTGCTAAGAGGTTGAGAGGTATGAGTGTAAGTTACTGTACACAGGGAGTTCAGAGGTTGCTTTTAATTTTTTAATCCCTGATCCGTAAGGCTTGCCTACCCCCCAAGTAATTTAAACAGTTTAGTAGTGTATTAAGCAACCCTTTGAAACAAGGCATAGGCATTGCAAGCAGAATGCCTGGGCTTGTATTTTCTGGGTGGAGAGCAGGTTTGAGTACATGGGAATGTTGCAGTACAGTGAAGTGTTTTAAGTTTTATTTCCTGAATCTAACAGTTTTGTACATAACAATTTTTTCCCTAACTCAGGTTGTTACTTGTCTACAAAAAAGTTGAGGGTTTGTATGCAGTTGCTTAGAGAAGGAAACGTTTCATATGTATAACACCTCATTTATAAACAGAATATCACAGACAAATAAAACGGTTCTTATGCTCCAATATTTTCATACAACACCTTCATTCTGATGGGCTATTGTAGATTAATTTGATTGTGTTTTCAGCTCATACATTCTTTCAAGAACTTTTCAGTGTTCAGTTTTTTTTTTTTTTTTGTGACGTTTGATTTAGCTTGTGAGAAAAGCATGTGTAAAAATATTTATCTGCTTGCAAAATCAAGACTTAAAATGTCATAATTCTTAACTTGTACTAATTTATTTGATCTCCCAAGCATGCATAGAAGTACAGAATCATATCAGTTTCTGTAATTGTTGCACTGTGGTGTGTGTGTGTGTGTGTGTGTGTGTGTGTGTGTGTGTGTGTGTGTGTGTGTGTGTGTGTGTGTGTGTGTGTGTGTGTGTTTGTCTGTGTGGCTAAGTTGGCTCCGATTTTGTCTTTTATTTTTGTCAGATAAAATCTGGTATTGGCAAATTGTTTTGTAGTCAATCATCTCCGATACATATGAATTCTGGACTACATAACTTTCATAAAATTCTTGGAAATGCAAAACCTGTTACGGTACGAACCTTTAAGAGTACCAGAGTAGCAAATTTCCTTGAGCTAAAAAGTTGGGGAGGAGGGCAGGAGATTGCAATGGTTGTACTGTATGGTTATTTGATTTCAAGTAGATATTTCAGTTGTTTACTCATACAAGTGTCTTCAATTACTGCAAGGCATGTGTGTGTCCAAGTGCCCCTGGGCTCTGATTTTGGCTTGTTTTTTCTGTCAGATATAATCTGGCAAATTGTTCTGTGGCCCATAGCTCTCAACCTTCCATATCCAAAATGAGGAACACTACCTCTTATAATGTCGAACAAACAGACAAGACGTGGAACACCTACTAACACCTAACTAACAGATTTAGCTAGGAAGCTCATAGGATGGTTAAAATGTGATATTTTTACTTATGGAATAATTCTTTTAATGGATTAATATGATTAATTTCTGTTTACCATGGATAGCTGTTAAAAATTTTGCTAACACTGAATGTGACAGACACTTTCAATGTGGAACTTCGAAGAACACAAACTTTTTAAGAATCCAAATGAGGAACATTCCTTGTAATGAGGTACACTTTAGAGGTATGATGTGGTCATTAGCTGCTGCGGGAATTTCAGGAATTCATATCTATCAGAAAATGCTTGCTAATGAAAAAATAGTATAATAGTTTAACTACATTACTAGGTATCTTTTCTTCCTATACTATGACAAAATGTTTTGCTGATTTTTCATGCATTTAAATAATTGAAGGAAATAACTGGATTGGCTTTTATGGGGAATGACCTATCTGTGGGTGCGGCTCAAATAGGGGTGTTTCATTATTATGGTATGGGTGGGGCTTAAGGGGTGCCAGAACACTATTTTGCCTAGGGCATTGATGGTGAATCTTGTGTGCCAGGAGCTTTTGAAACGCCAAACCCAAAATAATTCAGTACACTTCACATGAGCAATGAATGCAAAAGCAGTGTCTTTGGTAGTTTGGGTGTTTGTGATTGCTGACATGTCACCCAAAACGTTGTGGCATGTGTCCTCCATCACTGGCCTAGGGTGCCTTTTCAGCTAAGGCCAGCCTGGGTGAAAGAAGACCAAGCAAAACCCTCATAGACTCAGGGAGGACAGAGAAACTGTAGAGAAGGCACACATAACCAGGCTCTAAACCAGGATATCAACAGCTGAGAAACAGCAGAGCTATGTTCTGCATCTCTGTACATCCTGACTTATTTGTACTTTTCTGAAAATTGTGGTTAGCATTACTCAAAAAAGAAGAGAAATGTTCTAACTTGTCCAGCATGATAAAATGACATTCATTTTACTTTAGAACAAATAATTTCTGCTTTAACTTTTTGCTTTTTAGGGCTCATGTTTATAATCAGATACAGTCAGAGGAACACACTTGGCCTAGCAAAAAGTAAGTATAACTTTTCACACCAAAGATTAGAAAGTATACAATTTACCTACTCTTTATAATTTCATCAAAATTTAAGTTTTGAAATAATAGAAGGTTGTTTCAAGAAATCATAAAGATGTCATTTGTAATACCTTATGATCATTTTAAAGTTGATACCAGTTTCTGCTAAAATACATGTTCAGATGTATGACAACTAATGGAAAGGAACAATTGTTTTAGAGAAAGATTGTTCTTCCTGCACGTAGGGTATAGGAATGAATGATGTTCACCATTGCCCCTTATATGAGACCAAGTGTTCAGGATGATTTCAGTCCACACCTACAGTGGAAATGTAAACAAATAAAACATCATGACACTGTTCACAAGTAAAAAAAAAAAAAAATAGAAATGAACACAGAGACATACTAGGCACATGATCACGGGAACCATAAGATGCCTGGCCATATATACCTTTAAAAAGACACATTTAAATTTTTGTCACCTTTACAAGCCCTTAATTATGCTCTCCACCCAAACTATGCAGGACTGTACATGATAATGCTAGTATAAATTTGTGTCTACACATCCGGACATCAAGACTAGCTGGAGAGGTTGATAAAGCCATACTTTGTTGGATGAGCAGCAGTAATGCTTTCCAAATGCTAGGAATGTTTTCCACTAGGAACCTTTCTCTCCAGTAAGCTATTTCTTTTTTTGGTATATATTTAAGCCCTTGGTGTGGGTGTTTGTAAAGCCATTGCTTTTGCAAAGAAATAGAACATCAAATAGGACCAGTTCTTTCATCATTCAAAAGGTGAGACACATGTCACCTTGTAGTAGCCTGTAGGTTACTGAGTATAATAAGCGTCACACAAATTTATTGGAGTGGTTGAAGGAATTAAGACCTTTAATTTTACTGGTCAGAAATATTTAGAGCCTTTCAAGATGAGTGATATGTTTGGATTTATACATACCAAAGGGAATTTTGCATTCAATGAGGGGTCTGATTAAAAAAGAGTACAGTGGTATGATAACTTCTTAGAATCTTAAAGGTGTTCCTTTCGAAATTTACTTAGCCAGATAGAAGAACTTGCAAACTATGATGGAAGCATGCTGATCCAATGAGAGAAAGTACCCCTCATAACCCTAGGACTCTTATGACCATATGTATGTGAAGAGAAGTATCCTTTATAACATACGCGATAGGGACAATCTTGTTGACAAATGCTACTATGCAGAACTTTTTTTTTTGTTTAGTTTGAGACCGTTTTTTGATCCACCATGTATGTGCATATTCCAGCCCTTGTGGAGCTGTTTTGTATCTGTGGATGAGTGAATAACAGTGCACAGTTTGCAGTTATCAGCAATCTTGGTTAACTACATGTTTGAGTTTTTGATTTGGGATTATGAAAAATAAATGACAAACAGGGCAGGAGCCAGTACTAATACCTCTGGAGCCACACTGGTTACAAACTTACATTTCATGAAGTAACTAGCAACTTTCACAATCTGAGATCTGTTGGCTAGCCAATTTGCAATCCAGTGGAAATGCAGGGGTTTACATTAATCTTGTCTATTTTTCAGTAATACCAGCATGTGTGACAGTATCATAAGTCTTTGACAGGGTGAGATAAGCAGTATGCACAGAATGACAAATGTACACAGCCCCTGTAACTTCATTTATTTACTAGAACTCCAGTGTGCTATCCATTGTGCCACGGAGCCACCTTTTCATAGAAGCTTACTAGGTTCAGGAGACAGGACCTGCCCTTCACAAAACTAAACTGATTGGGATCTAGATCAGTTACGTTGTCTATATTTGCATCAATAAAACAACTGTTTTATATTAACTTGGCTTTTAGATTAGAAACACTCGGCCAGATTCATGAAGGCTTGCACGGATTCTAAGAGTAGATTAAGACTCCAGCAAGCCAACATGTCCGCCGAGCGATCCAGGAACAGCCGGCAGAGGCGTGCAACTGAGCTCTCCAAACCAGTCCTACACGGACAGGGCTGGGATATGCAAATTACCTCAATTGCAGGCAAAAGCCATGCAAATGAGGTAAAATTGCGATCCAGGAAACCTGAACCTGTCCGAGTAGGAGTAGTGTTATTTGCAGAAATGTACTCAGTTGATAACTGAGTACGGTTCTGCAAATAGCAAAACGGAGCCATGTCACCTGGAAAAAAAACATGCATTCACAGGAGGAAGCATGCCAAGGCCAAAAATATGGCCATTGGCAATGGGAAGTGATGCAAATTAAAAATAAAATAACTTTTTTTTTCAATCCCGAATTCCAGGGTTGAAGCATAGCGCAGCGCCGGGCAAACGCGCTACGCACTAAAAAGCAGAAAATTAATAATTAAGATCCACAAATGTGGATTTCATAGCTAAAATGAATTTACAATGCAAGGGAATGGCAGGCTGAAGACAACATGGCCACCGAGTAAAGTTGCTAAGGGGGGAAGCCCAGTCTAAGAGATGTAACTAAGCATTAGTAGGCAATCCTATGTGAATGAGAGTTATGATATTGAATCACAAGTTTACACAGCAAATGAGCACAGTCAGTGGAGTGTAGGAGTAGGATAAGGGGAGTAACAGAGTAGAAGATAGGTGACATCACGAGGGGGGTATGTATGAAAGGAGTGCAGCTCATTGGAGCAGAGTGACATGTGTCAGCTTACATTTATATAATAGTGAAAGAGGTGTGTCAACAGGTAGGCCAGGTAAAGTCAAGAAATCAAAGATGTATGCTGTAGATAACACCAAAGATTCTTGCTGAGCGTGCATGCGCATGTGTGCGCGCCAGTAAACCCGAGTAAGACAGTGTGCATGCATGTCAGTGTGTGTGCGCGCGTGTAGGCTTGAGTAAGCATATCTAAGGCTGTGTAAACAGTTGTAAGCACGTTTGCATTGGTGTGCGCACGTTTTAATAAGAATAAGCAAGATTTAGTCTATGTAAGCATGTGTGCATGCGTGTGAGCTGGTGTGCGCGTGTTTGCGCTTGTTTGCGCGATGCTGTCCCCTGAGGAAACAGAAAGGGAAAAGGAAGCACAACAAATAGTAGGAAGTTAACCAGGGAGTACTAGCAGAGCTAGCAGGTGAAAACAATCAGAATCAGGCAATTACACAGGCAGTACACTAGCCCAGCCCAGCCCAGCACTTAAAACTCAGCAAAAACCATTCCAGTATGTTTTTCACAGACACACTGCAACACTGCAGTAAGCTAATAGAAGTGAAAACTGAAAAAGCTTTACTGAGACAAAGAAATGTTAGGGGCTGCCATTGCTGTCATAAGGCGACATATGCAACATGCTGAGGGTGGTAACAATGCAAATGCTGCTGAGCAACACACAGTGAGGAGACGGAGAAGAGTGTTCAGGCCTAGGGTAACCTACCAGGGGCTACATGAGCTGGAGATAGTGGAGCGCTATAGAGTGGACAGAGACCTCATGCAGCAAATTGTTGAGCTGTGCAGGCCATGCTTCACACACAGAACCAACAGAGGGGAACCCATCCCAGTGGAAATCAAGGTATGTGTTGGCCTAAGAATATTAGCAACAGGTACCTTCCAGAGACCAACTGGCGATATGATGGGGATTTCACAGACATCAGCATCTAGGGTAATGCACCAGTTCCTGAATGCCATGGCAGCACATGTCAGTGATCATGTATATTTCCCCAATTCCCGTGAGGTATTGTCCAGCAATATGCGTCTCTTCCAGCAAATAGCGGAATACCCTGAGATAGTGGGTGCAATAGACTGCATGCACATTTGCATCAAAGAACCAGCCGGTGAGCGGGGTAGGGTCTACTATAACCGCAAGGGTTACCCCTCCATCAACTGCCAGGTCATGTGTGATGCCCAGGGCATAACAATGAATGTGTGTGCTAGCTGCCCTGGAAGCTACCATGACTCCCATATCTGGCATCTGACACAGCTGTACCAGACATTTGCCAATGGGGACATCCCTCATGGTCACCTAGTGGGGCTTGCTGGATATGCACTCGAGCCGTGGCTGATGACACCCATCAGAAATGCACACACACCTGAACAGGAACGCCATAATGAGGCACATGCACAAACATGATATTTAATCGAGCGTGTGTTTGGGCTGCTCAAGTCATGGTTCTGGTGCCTGGACACATCTGGTGGAGCCTTGCAGTACTCACCAACTACATATACCCAAATAGTCATGGTATATGCTATGCTACACAATATGATCTTGTGAAAACAGCTGCAGCAGGAGCAGCATAGGGCCGAGCACAACAGCCCCCTACCATTACCAAGGCCATCACAGGCAGAGCGTGACTCAGAGGAGGAACAACCTGAGCCTGCCCCAGTAGGCAGGAGGAGGCGTGCCCAGTATGCTTTGGCCTTGGCAAAGAGGCAACTCATAGCATATACACTGGCTCAGTAGGAACCCTGGAAATTATACCTCTCTCCAACTCACACATATAGTAAAAGTGATGCCTAACTTGACACTACCTGTTAACAAACATGTATAGGGAGTGTAAAATGTGCATCTGACATAGGCAGCTCTGCAGCACCACCTGAGGCATGATTGCTATGTATTAAGCAATATAAAGCACTGCCAAACAGCTCTCACCACTATTTAGTATATGTAAACAAAATTGCACACACAAAGCAGCACAACTGCAGGCAATGTTCAGCAATATTGTGCACTGTCCCGCAATGTTGGGCAACATTGAGTAATGTTGTCCAAGTCTGGTCAAATGTGGGTATAGTTCATCAAAAGCAGGTTAACAAGTTCATATTTGCTTCACTTTTCTTGAAGCAGTCTGTTCTGGCATGCATGAAAATATGAAGCAGTGACAGTCCTCAAACCCAGGATACAGTGCACTATAATCAGAGTACAGAACCACTAAACCATGACAGTATGTCAATGGTCAGTTTGTATGAAAAAATGTTGATAAGTCAATGCTAAGTATCTCATGGAAACCTTGCAGGCATAGCATAATCCCTGTTGAGTTAAGACACAAAGGTGAGGCCTGCAGTAATAATAGAACCTGATATTCAACATACATATAGTATAACTGTTAATATTGGCAATGTTCACACACATCAACAAACGTAGTGGACCTCAGACAGCAACATACTGCAAGGTCACACTGGGCATGCTCACACACTTGAAACTATGAGACAAATGTCAGGCAACAAAACACTGAAAGTCTGAACTGGGCATGCTCACACACTTAGGGCAAGTTTGAGTACAGCAGTGGGCCACACATATCCCTCAGTTGCATGTGTCAACCCAGGAACCTCGCACTATTTACCAATCCACCATGTGCACACAGTGATATGCCAAGAGACAAAATATAATATAGTGAAATCCTGTCACAATCAAATATGTTATGCAGAAACCTAGGTTGTACATAGGAAGTGGTAAAGCAAAGAAGAAACAAAACCTGCAATCAGTACCATCACTGAACAATGTGCATCCCGAACATTAGCATAGGTTCAGAGGTTGACACTAGGCTATCTGCCCTAGGGTATGTAGAAGCCTAGCCACAGTGTGTTTGTATTCTGCAACCACGCTAGATCAGTAGACTGTGCCTGTTAATAGTAGGTCACACAAGATATCTCACATATGTTCATTTCATTCTGCCTTTGTCTAGCAAGGACCCATAACATATCCCAGGGCTAAACATATGATCACCCATCCACCTGTGAAGATGTCACCTGTAGGTGGTCAGCGTGGGTCTGTGCATATGTGGGACTGTGATCAGATTCCCGAGTGAGTGGAGCCTCTGTGATGGTAATATGCCCCTCCAGCATGTCCTATTGACATCATTTCTCACGTACCTGTCCGTGCAGCATGTAGCTGTAAGGGACTTTGATATCCTCATGTGGAGCCTGTCCATCAATGCTGTGAGGGACATGGCTTCAAACAAAAGGCACAGACTGCATCCAAGTAGGCAGTAAGCAACTGAGGAGAGCTGGGGTCACCATAGCCAAACTGTGCATACCATCTGTGTGAGTCCCTAGATCCACTTGGTTATGTAAATCTGTGTACATTCCAGTTGCTGCAGGTGTTGCGTAAGGTACAGCCGAAATGGGGCATTGTATCCAAGCATGTGCCTGATGACTATAGGGTCACGATGACCCCACCTGATCTGGATGTAAAACCGTATGGGATAAGGTTGGCTAAATAGCAGGTGTGTCAAACAACATTGGCAACGTGAATGTCAAAGGTGAGAGTACTAAGTATTCATGTCCCCAAATCACAAATCACACACACTGTACGTGATGCATCATCACCTTTGTGGTATTGTGTGTGCACGATGTTACTACCAAAGGTGATGACTATGCATCTAAAGGAAGGTAGCTGTAGGCCATGGCTCTGGCAACAGTCATCCATCTCTGTGAGACCCTTTCTGAGGATGCTTGTGCCAGCTGTGGAGTCGATTATGGCACACAGTTTGCAGTCATCTGCAAACATGGTCATCCATATTCCTCCTGTGTTAGCCAGTATGTATCAGAAATATATACAGAACAAGAGAGGTCCCAGGACTGAGCCCTGTGGGATGCCACGTGTAACTGGTGTATAGTCAGACATGGCACCTGCAATACTGACCATGTGTGTGCTATCCATGATTGAGTTAGCAATCCATCTTGTGACATATGTGTAGATATTGAATCCGGTGATCTAATGTGTAAAGGCCAAGTGGAGTATTGTGTAGAAGTGGTGTGTGAGCTCCAGGTAGGCTGTGTGGACAACCCTGTGTATGTCTATGGACCTGTTAACTGTTTAAAGACATCAAACATCTGCAAGAGGCAAGATATGCCCACAACAACACCAAATTGTGTAGGATCCAGTGTCTGTAGGTTCACAATGTGTATGTGTATGTGTTCCATGATGATACACTCCATAGCATAGCAGACCAGGATAGTTAGGCATATATTGGGATAATGTCCAGGGTCCCTTGTGGCACCAGCACTGTGGAGCGGGTACACCGTAGCTGCATGCCATTCCATGGGTACACATCCTGTAGTAACTGTGATATTGAACAGTGACATAATGTGAGTGTGAAGTTTGTCATGAATCTCGTGTATGCCACAGTCTGGGACACCATCTGGTCCCACTGATGCTGTGTTGTCGGCTATGGAGAGGGCAGCACACACATGTTCATCTGTGATGTCAGGGAGGCTACACCCTGTTGTGCTGGACATGTGCACTGCAGGGGGGATGGTGGGGAAACATTCCCACTGAACCTGTTTCCAGGATGTTCGCGATGTCAGTGGGTTCACTGTATCATTTATAATTATGCAGTAACTCACAGCATATCTGTGAGTTCCCACCCAGGTCCCTGACATGAATAAATAAGGCCTTGTTATTGTCCATAGTGTCTGTTGCAAGTGTCCGTTAGAAGTGGGCCTTAGATGAATCAACAAGTGATCATAGCTATACCATAGTACTGATCAGAGATGCCTTCCTGATTGTGATTGTGCTCTATAATGTAGTAGCCTCCTCATGTCCCTGTATAGCTCAGTAATGGCCGTGGTCCAGTAGACAGGTCCCCTGGCTTTGGAGGAGTGAGTCTTGTAGTTATCTGGGAAAGCATGATCCATGCATTCCAGTAGTTGTCCATAGAATGTGCTTGTAAAGTATGAAGTGGTCTGAGCCGTAATTAACACTGTCTCAGAGTCATTGAGGGATACCACCTCAGTTTGTACAAGTGTGACATTTGCTCATGAGAAGTATGTCACTGAGATCACATAGGATGTGTGTGTGTGTGTATATGGGATATGTATGTCTAGTGAGATGAATGTATGTTCCGACCTTAACAATTACAGGTATACCTCTGTTGTGGAACATAGAGTCCCCATGTAGGTGATGATCAGGTCCCACATGTTTAACCCCCTGTGGGTGTGGTGACCAGGTCTGCCATAGCATTTCAGTGTAACAATCCTAGCAACTGTTGTGCGAGGGTGTCAGTGCTTGAGTAGTATACCCAGTCAATGTTTGTGTATTTGAAGTCACACAATATAATGGTGTTTGGTGAGACATTCACATTCCCCAGTGTTCCCAGGAATAACGACTGTTGTGCCCAAGTTTGGGAGTGTGGTCTGTAACAGTCTGCAAACTGAAATGCAGTTTTGCCCACTCTCAGTTGCACATGTATGTTCCCCAATGCTTTGTGTACTGCTACCAACCTGGAGGTGTGTGTATGAATGATGTATATGGATACCCCCCCCTATTGTAGTTGTCCGGTCTGAGTCTTGTGTCTGAAAACCATGGTATGACATAAAACCTGTTAGTGCTGATGTGCTTTTGTGAGCCTGAACCAGGTGTTTGTTACTGCACATATATCGACAGATTCCATACTGATGTGAGTCCTGAGTGCATGCATTCTGAGGGTTAGACATCAGTTGTTGAGCACCATTACGCTCCGTTTCATGTACCCTGTAGCATCTATGGCTGTGGTTATGTCTTCTGACCTACGCTTCAAACAGCCACTATGTGTGTGTCAAGAGCCTAAGGCAGTCTGTGAAAGCCTAGGGTGACAGGTGCATGGCGTCCATAGCGAATGTACATGGCATGTTGAGCATGTAATCCCAGGCTGACAGACACTGGATCCCCTGTGAATGACAACAATATGTTAGGCAACTGTTAAAAGTGATCATGTCATCTGTATACTGTGACATAGTACTTGGTGAGGGTAAGATGTTACACAAGGTCAGGGTCATACTGTCCTGGGCTACATGATCAGAGAGCTCCTCTATGTCTCTTGTCATGTAGTCCAGGGAGGAACGTGTGAGGGTTTACACACCAGAATGGTCAATGATGGAGTCATATTTGTACTTGCAGTGGACTGACAACAGTACATGTGTCATGTGGCATATCCTGGCACCCGACACACAGCACAAAGTGACCTTCATCTTGTTCAACCTGGTGAGTGGGATGTCAGTGTGACGGACAATTACAGTCACCTAATACAAGTGTATGAGGTGTGTTGTATAGGCCTAAGGGCAGTGACTGTGTGGCACAATGACTTTGTGAACTATGTGATATGTGTGTATGGTTGTGTGTTAGCAGTTGTTTATGTGTCTGCTTTGGATGTCTCAGCTGCTTAGGCAGAGTATATTTAGATGCTCCAAGTATGTCATTGTGTGTCAATGTATATGGTTTGCTGTTGTCATAGGTGCAAGTGCGACTGTATTTGTGGTGTGTGTGTGGTTACCTTCACCACCCAATAGACTGTGCCAGTCATGGCATGGGAGAGCTCAGCCTCCTGTCTGTCTATACAGTTGCATCTTTCACACATATCTGAGTTTGTTGGTAGGAGGACAGTGTTACCTGTGTACATAAGGCAGTTGTAACAATGCGTCAGAATTCCAATATGCACCAGCTGGATTGTAGAGTACTCATGAAACTGACTTTTGGACATGCCAGGATATGATGATGACATACACTGTCAACTGATCACAAAGGATTAGTAGTGTGTCAAGTGTGTAAAAGAGTATAACAGGGTTTTAGTGTTCAGGTTTGTTGTTGCTGTGGAAAGATAATCTGCAAAGGAGTACAGACAGAAACATTACACCTCCTTCAGCTATGTCAGAAATATTGATGTACAGTCATATCATGTCCTGAGTCAGGGTCAGCTGTACCTGACTGACAATGTCAACATCCTGTCAGACAGGCCCATACGTACATACCCTCCTCCCAGTGACAAAAGGCCCTAACATCATACCATGAGATATCACATGTAGAATGTGTAAACTGGTCCTCCCAATGCCAAATTAATCCCATCACGTGGATAACATTGTTTCCCCATATGTGTCATAAGTGAACGACAGGACAAACAGACACTGCACCCGAACAGTCTGTTGAGCCTCACACTCTCTACAGGATTCTACACAGTTGAATGTGTTACAGCAACATGTGGCACACCCCACAAGTGTTGGTGCACAACACACCATGGGAACTATATTCCTATAAGCCTATGAAGTTCGAAATGCTAGTCCATGGAGTCAATTATGATTGCAGTCAGGAACAGAGATATTGTAAACCGACAAACACACAACCCAAATGTCTGTGGTATGTTAATGAGCACATCATGTTCCCCAAACCTGCTAGATATCTTGCAAGGCAGCCACCCAGGACATACATCACTGACAGGAGCAACACAGGTCCCACATAGACTTTGAATAGCCCTTTACCAACATCACAGACACATGTTGTATCCACAAAACCTACAATCCATGCATGAATATGTATTGTCATATGAAGGAATGGTAATTTGTCCACAGATCACACCAGGTATGAATTGTGTATTCCTGTTCAAGATGTTCGCACCTGCTGACCCACAAGGTTCATTCCTGGGATTGCATAACACTAAGTGCACACACATTACCATGTCCAGTCTGATGATGTCAGCAACCTACAAATATAGCATGTGAATAAAAACCACACAGTAAAGCATATAGCACGTCGTGTTAATGCGTATCTCACTAGTATCATAACATAGTTAGGTAGGTGTTTGAATTCTGCAATTGCTGAGTGTGTGTATGTGTCTGTGTGTGTGTGAGAGATTGGCTTTGAGAGGAGTGGCCTTTTTGGAGACTGTGGAAACACATTAGGAGTGGTGAATACCTCTTTGCCAAGTGTGATGATGTCAGCATCCTACAAACAGAGCTTTGGAAATGAATGCTCCCAGTTAAGCAAATAGCATGTCATGTTAATGCGTATCTCACTAGTGTCATAGCATAGTTAGGCAGGGGTTTGAATCCTGTGAATGTGTGTGTGTGAGATTGCCTTTGAGAGACATGGCCTTTTTGGAGACTGTGGAAACACATTAGGAGTGGTGAATACCTCTTTGCCAAGTGTGATGATGTCAGCATCCTACAAATAGAGCTTTGGAAATGAATGCTCCCAGTAAAGCAAATAGCGTGTCGTGTTAATGCGTATCGCACTAGTGTCATAACATGGTCAGGTAGGGGTTTAAATCCTGCAAACGTCAAGTGTGATTGTGTGTGTGGGGGGGGGTGTGTATGTGTGTGATTTCCTTTGAGCGGAGTAGCCTTTTTGGAGACTGGGAAAACACATTTTAAAAGCGGTACATCTCTCTTCGGAAAGTCTGATGATGTCAGCATCCTACAAATATTCAAGGAGAACAAAAACCACCCAGTAATGCATATAGCATGTCATGTTAATGCATATCTCTCTAGTATCATAACATAGTCAGGTAGGGGTTTGAGTCCTGCAAATGCTGAGTGTGCATGTGTGTGTGTGCGCCACAGGTGATCAATGCATTGTGGGTTTTGCTTTTACTACGGTATGACATATGTTTCAAACAGTATGTTCATTGCACACATCGGGTATCTGGGCGTAAAATAGATTTGTGTACGTGACCTCAATCAGTACATAGGCGTGAAGCCTGCATTAGTATGCATGGATACATTTGTAACCTTCGACAGATTGTGCCGTTGCTTCTCAGATCATAAGTCACATATGTATATATGTGTCAAGACCAGCCAATGTAGTGATCTGTGGCCAAGGACATCCCTGCCACACACACCCATGACACGTACTATAGAGTACTGTGAGTGAGGGTAATTGCTGGGGTATATGTCAGACATGTTCATACACAACGACTGGCAATAATGGACAGTCATTATAGGTGTGCACCAGCCCTGTGGATATGCCTGCAGGCCCCTAATGTGTTATGTGAAACACCAAGGGACCCCACAATACCTATGGATATGTGGATACCAAAGGACAGATGACATAACAAGTGTCTGTCTGTACACATTGGTACCCAACATACATGTTCAGGGCTACCACCTATGTGGTACTGTCGGGATAGTATGTATAGTAAATGTGGATGACTATGCCATAGACGGTGTACTGCTATACAGCATGTATTGGACAACAGGTATCTGTCTGTATGATACCCTTGTGTAGGATATGCGTCCCATCTGGGGAATGCAGTGTAGGCCAATGCATGCATTTCCAGATGTGGATGGACATATCCCTAGTATGTTTGCATGTACCTAAGAGGGCTATATGCCACACAGGTGTGGTCCCAGGAACGTGTGGCGGTCAATACCACTGGTTACTGTTATAGTATAGTACTGGAAGGATCCAACTGTTACTGAGTTCCCTACAACTGTGAGTCATTTGTCAGGACATCATCTAATGATTGGTTATAGTCATGCTGTTGAGGTGGTGTATACTGTGAGACTGCAGATCATTGACATATATCAACGGTATCGCCCACAGCATAGTGCCAACCCATGTCATACACACATGTGTACCCATGTTAGTACATATCTGTAGTAGAATGCATACTGGCCATTGAAAGATACCATGAGATGTTAACAATGTGTAGAACAGGGTATGTCACACATCCCACGTGTCCACTATGTACGTACATGCAGACAGTGCGCACACACCATATTCACAGATGTACACCCGCTAATTTGTAATGCACACATCACACACATGCTGTCCATTCACTAACACATGCTGGCAACACTGTACACTTCAGCCAAGTGGTATATTGGTGGACAATACATACTCAGACCTAACACTGGTGTAAACAATGCTACACTGACTATCAGAGCTGTGATGCATAATGCCTGCTCAGATATACCTACAAGGATATCAGTACACCTTCCTGTTGGCAACTTGCTACTATTGCTACACTGCTATAATGTTACCCTGTGCATCAGAACCATGTTAGCCTATTCCTTCATCAATGTGACAGATGACAGGAGGTGGCACAGGTGTCATCATATGAGCAGGGTGTGTTGTAGGTTTGCCAGAGCCCGGCATTGACCCATCCAATCGGCATATCTGTGTGTGTGTGTGTGTGTGTGTGTGTGTGTGTGTGTGTGTGTGTGTGTGTGTGTGTGTGTGTGTGTGTGTGAGTGTGTGTGTGTGTGAGGGACAGCAGTACTGCATGGGCCAATGTTGATGTAATGTGTGTGTGTATGTGTGAGCCCTAGTTGTATGGTAAATGTGTGTGTGTCTACATGCACACAACTCCACCATGTGGCTGCCATATATGGGTGGTTGTGGGACAGCCACAGACTGTACCTGCTAGGCCATACAGATCACTGTCTCCGGCCATGGACACAGTACCTGTGCCTAGCAGGGGTGCTACGGGCAGTATCAGGTACCAACAGAGGCAGTGGTATGATGACTGGACCCATGTCCCTGCTAGGACTGGCCAGCACCACATGCACATTGTCTAGTAGGATGGTCAATGGACAGGCCAACCCCAGCAATGCCACTACGGGAGAGGCTGTGATCTGTGGTCCGTCCGTGATGACTGCCAGCTGATGCTGTTGCTGGCATGTGTCCGCATTGGCTTCTCATCCTTCCCGCATGGTCCTGGCTCATGGCTAACACATTGTGGATGACATCTAATGTCTCCCTCCAATGGCTATCAATGACCTCGGTGTAATTCCACATGGCACTGGCAAGGTCACGGATGCTGTCATTGATAGCAGTGTAATGGTCCCTCTACGCCCTTAATCCCTGTTGGGTGTACCGTTCCATACGTGGCTGTGCCTGCATTACAGCCTGGAACATACTGGAGGTTGTAATACCTCCTGGGGCACATCTGCCAGGGGCAATACGACCAGTGGTGCTCCCCCAAGAACTCCTGGACATCCACCTATGTGGTACCATTCCAGTAATCTGGCTATGGCTGCTGTGAGGGGATGCACGTGCCATAGGTACCACACTCTCCTGGTCAATGTCAACTGTATGCTGTCCCAAAGCTACGGCCATTGGTGACGAGGGATGTATTGGCAGTATGAGTGTGTGCATAGATAGGGTTGACCGCTGTGTACTGTCGATTGGTGGACCAACGACAGACCCTGTCAGACCTTCCTGTGCCACAATACATGTCTCATCATCTCCACTATTAGTGGCGGTGACATCAGGTTCCCTGCTGCATTCAGCCACGCCTAACTCAGCACCTGTGGAAGGAAGACAGGAAACGCACTTTACAATCTGTACATGATGTTAGCACACATGCACACATGCACACATGCACACATGAACACATGAAC
The DNA here is from genome assembly GCF_019279795.1 of Protopterus annectens. Classification (NCBI taxonomy): domain Eukaryota; kingdom Metazoa; phylum Chordata; order Ceratodontiformes; family Protopteridae; genus Protopterus; species Protopterus annectens. The sequence continues at coordinate 512,019,966 of NC_056735.1, forward strand.
ACATGCACACATGCACACATGCACACATGCACACATAAACACATGCACACATGCACACATGCACACATGAACACGAACACATGAACACATGCACACATGAACACATGAATGCATTCACACATGCACACATGCACACATGCACAGAAATACACTGCTCACCACAGCACATACACACACACACACACCAGCAATCCAACACATACACAATAGTGGGTGATGGTGGGTGACAGTATCACAAGGCAAACAGTCACCACACACGTGTCAGCAGGCAGACCATGTGTTGCTCAACACCATGCAGTGCAAGTGTAGACAGCCCTATCTAATGACATTATACATGGCTTTGATGCATGTGTGTAGTTGTTCAGTGATTGGCTACACCCTGGAACACAATGTGTACATGGACACAACATTGCTGTGCAAGTATTATCTGCTCTGCAATGTCATGTGCACCATCACTCAATGGTATACATACCATGGCTGCATGTGTTATCTGTGTGACAAATAGATTGCCATGTCTTATGACAGTGTCTGTGTCCATAGCACATAATAGTGGGCACAGGTGTAGCAAATGCATGCAATGTACAGACATGGGATGAGTGGTGCATGTAGACATGAAGGAATCCCAATGCACGACATGGACATTGCACAGTGGTTATGGTGCGTGTGGGACATATTGCAGATATGTTGTTGCCAGCCATTGGCATGCTACATGACTGCAACATTAAACACCACACATACCCAATGTGTGTCATGTGACCTATACACCCAATAGCATTCCAGGACATATATGTGACTCTTTGTACAGATGGTGACTCTTGTGTAAAATGTGTATACTAGCATATGTAAGCACACACACAACATGCTACGCATGGTGTGTATAGGTGCATATGTTTGCACACACAGAACAATGAGGTGCACAGCAAAGACTGCTATGTGTAGTACTGTGGCCACTGTAACCGGATGGGGTGTAGTACCATGTGCCATCATCATCATCATGCATCTTGTGGTCACTCACGGCTACTACTGTGTGACAGACCACTGCCTAGCATGCTGTACCTGAACTGCAGTGCCGTGGATACGTTCACTATTACACAGTCACTTTGTACATGGGTGTATGAGGTGCCCAGTAGGGAGCATTGCCTAACATGACTGTGTTATGTGTTGAAGAGTGTTGCACAGCCCCATGATAGGCCTCTACCCCTGAGGTACATCATGTGTGTGTGAATGACATGTGGGATACTGAAGTGTGACCTTACAGCATGTGTGGTTACACCATATGTAGCATGACTTTGTGAACTGCATGTGATAAATGTCTTATGTTGTGTACAGGTGTTGCAACTATGCCTATCCAATGTGCAGTACGGGGTTGCCACAACTGTGTGTCATGCTCTGTGTATTGCATGTCATTGAGGCAGCGACTGACATTACTGAGCTGTGCAACGTCTCACAGCAAACATGCATGGGATGCATTATGCGTAGGTGTGTTATATGTACATGGCCTACACCACACCTATGACATGCATATTTCATTACCAACATTGCAGGTATAACACACTCACCAGCATGGATCGGCTGCCCTGCCGTCACACCAGAGGGACCTACGAGAATATGAGAGGGTTCGTCAGTGGCCACAACTGTGGCATTGCTACAGTGGGTATGCTAAACTGCAGTACAACAGTCAATGGTCACAGGTGTAGGGATATTATTCAAACTATCCGTATTGCACAACACTAGGCAACAGAACTGCTAAACACACAGTACACATCTCACGTACACATAATCTAACAATACAGTTAACTGTAGTCTACAGAAAGGGTATGTTACCTGCTTGCTTCAGGTGGATGTGCTGGGTGGCTCCGGCCACCATTACAACACATGTCAGAGGTTGATGTAGCTGTTGTCCAGGAGTCACCACGTTTAGGAGCAGCTCCTCCACTCTGGTGAGGGGGGATGAATGGCCACCCCACCACCTGTGGCAAGCTGCTGTCTTTGGATATCAGACGCACGCCGCCGGACTTGTCTAATTAAATCACTGCAGTGATGGTGTACCTGCTCATATGTCCGGTTATGCATGCCTATGTCATTTACCCGACTAACAAGTTCCTGCCACAGTGCAGTCTGCTCCTGCTGGTGCTGGCTGCTTCTGGAGAAGAGCATTGTGTACCACTGCAATAGGCTGTCGAGCATCACCTCTTCCTCATCTGCTGTGTACGCTGGGTTGCGTTGGTGGGCCATCTGGCTGAAAAAGATATGAACAATATATGTGAGAGTGTCCTGTGGCACACTTTACACCTTTACCCACAGATATCACTTTACTGACATATATACCATCCTATTGTCTGTCAGAGGTTACACACGTGCAATGCCACTTATTGGTTCTCAGGCCACAACTAACTAACACTGCCTGGCAGACTCTATATATCACACAACTATACAACAGTACCCGACACACTGTTTGTGACACATTGCACAACCTCAAGACAGAGGTGTATATCATACCAATGCACCAACAGAGATATCATCCATTGCAATGGATGTAAAGTACAGGTACAGTAGTACCAATCAACTACCCTAGTCATTGATGCCATAGCCCTGCCTAACAGATGTGTACAGTTGTTACTATAGGTGGCATACTGCTGTAACAGACTATATATGTTGCTGGATACACACGTTAACACTGTAACACACATATGATTGCAGCCATTGTACAGGTATAATCACACACACATCAGGCAAACATACAACGCACCACTGTATGCCAACACAGATGAGCATTACCTGTGTACCATATGGTACTGTGTGCCACTACTTACACACCCTTATGCCTGCAGTCTGTCCTCTGTGCAGACTACAGGAAACACACATGACAGTGTTTCCAAGCAATGTGAACGTACACCATACTGTGCTGTTTAGGCCTACAGCTTCAGGTAGTACTACAGTTCATATTGGTGATGGATTCACCAGCAGTACCACTCACTAAGCATACATGTATTGCTTTAGCCTACAATGAGACACCACATTTGTCAATGGAGAACTACGTCACATCATATGCAGTACTAATATGTCTGCCTAACAGTACATTACACATCAGTTGCTGTCCTCACAGCTAGGATAGGCACTACCATGTCAGATACAACATCACACTAAGCTATCACACATTTACAGACCTTGCACACATTCAGTGTTACACTTATTCAACCTCACATAGCAGCTATTGCATTAAGTACATGTGTGAGTGCATAGTGTCATAGGTAGGTAATATGCTATTGGCCCTAGGGCCTAAGGCAGCCTAGCCATATGCTACCCTGACCTTTGACACACATGTACTTTGATTTCACTTGCCCCTACCAACCTGAACCACAGAGGTGTTTCCTGGGGTGTATTACCAATCTCCCACACAATCATCAGGGGTACTTATAACAACTGCTAAGGAGGAGCCTTGTTTGCTATTGCTATGTGGTCTATTCTGGTGTATGGCATATCTCTGAGATGGGAACCTATCCCTCCAGCATGTGCTGTTTAGTGAGCTGACAAGGTTTAGGGCCCTAGAGCGTGTATCCCCGAGGGATTGTGATATGTTGCCATGGTGGTTGTCACCCAGCTATGGGTGTGACAAACCTCTGTATGTCTGGCAGAGGTCATCTCTGTGTGGCCATTATGCAATACAGTGTAGTTGTGGTTTTGTGAGTCAGTCTGCATAGGGCATCTGTTTGTGGACAGTATTACCCTTTGGGAGGTCTGTCTGTGTCATGTTCACCTGGTGTAGTTGTCATGTGAAGTACATACCACACAGGGCATTGTGATGAGTAGAGGGGAACTCTACCCTATAATTCCATAGATGACACACCTGTTGTCATGACGCATACCACACAGACATATTACAGGTGTAGTGTGGCACTGTCTTCATCAAAGTGGAGGCTACTGTCCACCTGTGTCCCATGTTCCCTTATCACACCTTCACTGTTAGGTAGATCTCTACCTATGTGGTAGTTAATGGGTACACTGTTTTGGGAAGGTGGAATGGCACTGCAGTATCAACACTTGTCTACAGTCCATGCTTTGGTCACCACACACCTGTTGCAGTACATATGACCCCGTGTCTCTCTGTCTCTCTCTCACACTCTATATGTATATATATATATATATATATATATATATATATATATATATATATGCATATATATATATATATATATATATATATATATATATATATATATATATATATATATATATATATATATATATATATATATATATATATATATATATATATATTTATATATATATATGCATATCTATACACATACATGTACACATCCATTGCTGTACACATGGATGTACATATAGGCACATGTACAGTCCACCTTTCATGGTGGGGATATCACTTATGCGACAGTTGTGGGATGTACAGGTGTGTGATTAAATTGCACAGTGTTGTGCAGAATGCATGTGGGTGTCCTCAGCCTTTGTAGCATTAGCAGGCCTCACTGTCTGTAACACAGCAGATCTGACAAATCTGTCCCACAGCATTTAACCACCACATGACATATATCAACACTACCATAGCTGGCCTTAGGCATAGGCCTACTGGGCAGCTGCCTAGGGTGCCGCTCTAGTAGGGGTGCTTTTCCACTATTTATGTGGACACAACAATGGGGGCACCAGGAAGTGTGGTAGGGGGTGCCGTGGAGCCCTTTTACCTAGGGCACCAGTTGACCTAAGGCCACTCCTGCACACTGCATGCTGTCTTCTAGGCCACACACTACGACCTACATTGATATATGCACATATCAACCTTCACTGACAGATAGCTGTCCACCCTTCACTAACAGTTGCAGTATGTCCCTTGCCCTATGCACATGTGCAGATACAGATAGATACATACTGCTGCCACACATGGATGATTTGCAGTGTGTAGAGTACTCTTCAGGAACATCTACAACATGCCAACACATACATGTGAGTTACATACCTTACCTTTGTATTTCCCTGCTCCGTGTGTTACGGTTTTGTTGTTTTTTTTTTTTTTTTATTGGTGGTTTGTTTTGAGTTTTCACCCTCTATTTAACCTTCGGTCTCTGTTTCTCACTCTGTTCTGTCTCTGTCTCAGTCTGTGTCTGTGTCCGTGTCTCTCTCTCTCTCACTCTCTATCTCACAGCACCTGCAATGATATAATTGCATATGTGGACTGCAGGTACAGCCTGCTTTTCTAGGTGTTTGCGCTTGTGCATGTGACAGCCTCTGCACCAATTGCTGCCCACCATTCAGTAATTGCATGCATCCTGCTGTTTGGTGATTGCATTACTCACTGTGATTGCAGCCCACTGCTATAAAATGCTAGGTTAGGTAGGCATAGCCCTTTCAGTTTTCCAAGGTGGGGCCCATGCTTGTTTGCTCTGGACACCGTTGTGTCAGTCTGAAGGTTGGTATATGTCTCTTATCTGATGCTAGGGTTGTAGCCAGTTATATGCATGTTGTACTCATACCTGCATGTTGCTGCTTCCGGTACACACATCTCAGTGTAGACATGTACGCACCCCTCCAAATGCTAACACAGGATACATGGTAGTATGTACTTTTTTCTCACTTACACAATTAACTGCCATACAAATGTGGTTATTGCACTGTATTCCTGTGGCCAGTATTTATCCTGGTCTGATACTGTGTGGTGTTTGTAAGGTGCTACTGTAATATTATTCCCTGCTAGGATGGCTGGTTCTCCTTTCACAGTCATGTCATGCAATTCCAAAACCACTGCTGGTAAAGACCCACAGAAAAGGGTTTGTGTTATACCATTCCTAATTTCCATTTACATTCCCTCACTGTAATGCATGATATATTTATTTCAGAACAAAGCTATTTGTATATCTGCTGTGGCTTAGTGGTAATTCATGCAGTCTATTGTGTCAATGGTCTGGGGTTCGAGACTGGCAGAGGTTTTTTTTCTTTTGCTGCTCAGCAGAACAAGGTCCTGCCATAGAGTGACTAAGGCACTTTTAAGCAGTTGTAAGCGGTTTTGCGTGGGTTTGCGCGATGCTTAGCGACACTTAGCTAAGCGTACACATGCGCACACTCGCTTAATCCTGCTTACTACTGCTTAAAAGTGTTTACTCCCACTAACCCCCACGTTAATTTCTTTGAAAGAAAGGAAAATGGGGAGATAGGAAAGTGGTGAAAAAGGGGGCACAGAGAGGGGAAAGACAGTAGGAAAACAAGCTTGGGATGTACAGGACGGGTGTAGGGAAGGTCCATAGCTGCCCATTTCTTTACCAACAACAGCTGTGCATATGTTGAAAATTTGGAGTGAAATTTGAAACCTTCCACCCCTGAGAGAGGGGTGAGGACAACATAGTTTGTTGTACTGCCAATTAGAATTATCAGTGTACATGTCCAATGGACATGTGTGCAAAATGGGAAGCTATGTATGGGGCGTAATTTTTTTTCGGGTACAGATTGCCCTTTTTGTTTTGTTTTTTTTCAGGGGAGAGTGTAAAGTGAGGTAGAGGAAGTAGGTATATTTGGGGAGGTAGGTTAGGTAGGTAGACAAGACAAACAAGACGCATACATGGGCAGAGTATGACTCATGGGGTGGGTGAACACAATTGAAGGGGATGGATGTTTGGAAATCGCAAGCCCATGAGCCCACAGATAGTAACAGTGGGACTGAGATCCCAACCCATGGGCAGTCACCACTGGACCTTCACAGACCCGAGGGTTGCTGTGCTGGGGGCTGCGTAGGAGGGGCAAGCTAACCCATGAGTCACGCCACTCTCACCTTGAGCTGGCGTAGGGGATCAGCGACTAACCGCTGGATCTCCCTATGCACCACAACCCGGACCCTTCAGAGGGTGACAGGAGGCCCTTCTCCACCCACGCTTGCAGGGGGGGTGAGCCCCATCCCCTGCAGCGCTTCCACCTGAAGGTGGCACAGGACCTATGGAGGAGGGTGGCCCAGGCTGGGCACCAGACCTGCTGGTGCCAGGTGCAACTGCCACCTGAGGAGGGACAGGTGGGTCCGCTGGGACCGGCCTTCCCATACGTTCTGTGATTAGGTGTGTTTAATTACAACATAGACAACAGCATTCCAAGTTAGTTGTAACAGCATGCAGTAATATTCCCATTAACCCAACACACCAGGGTTACAACAGTTGAACAGCAAGCATAACACATGCATGTATTGAATGACAGTGGACATTCCAACAGCATGCAGGGATGATTGGTGGCAACAGGCCACCAAGATTGTGGTGTTTTAACAGGGGACATGCATCAAAGTAAGTGCAGATTTTATATAAGAACAGGACATATGTCCCAACAAATGTTATGAGATTAGACATACCCATTGAGGTGTGGAATTGCATTGTTTATGCACATGGAGTAGGGTGTAAAAAGAAACCTCCATTAACATCTTATTAGTACTTTAGCTGTACACTACATTCCTATTGACTGCAGGTGTATATCCCCTACATGTATTCTTACACTAGGCAACATGCATTTGATTGCGTTATGGGTTTTGCTACTTCATGATATACCTGGCCTATATCTGACATGGTAACTGTCCAGGATGCAGATGTTACTGCTACATACTTGTATTATATTGACTTGTTTATGTATCTGCACATCTGGATGTGTTCACATGGCTTTTTCACTTGTTTTCTACACAACCCTACTTTTCAGGTAGCACACTAACATTTCTGGGGAACACCTTGACAGGCTACTCGTGTGCCATATTTACCTATACATGTCAGCCATTGCACAACTGTTTAGGACTGTTGCATACTTTACAGCTACTGGCACTTCCTTCATCCACTTTATATGGGACTGCACTACTGGGGGTTGTCAGCACTTACTACAACAGAGTAACATTTTTTCACTGCAAGGGTACAACAACATTTCTGAGTAACTGGCACATACACACTGCAAGTATTATACCTTTCTTATTTACATTCAAACTCTTTTCTACAGGCTCTCTCCTGTATTTGACATTACACTGCATACGGTAGACCTATTCAGGACATGTTATACCTTCATTGATAGGTTACAAGACTGTTTTACAGGCTCACTCACTTTCTATCTATGACAGTGCATGCAGAGATAGTATTCAAGACACGTTTTTGCTTTATTCATGGGTTACTACATTCTATTCCTGGCTATCTGACTTATGATATGTAACAGTACATGCAGAGGATTTATTCAGGGAATAAATGTTTTATACTTCACAGCTACTGCCACTTCCTTCATCCACTTCCTATGAGACTGCACAACTGTGGGTTGACAGCACCTAATACAACAGTACTATTTTTTATTGCAAGGGTACAACAACATTTCAAAGTAAGTGACACAGACACACTCCAAATTTTATACCTTTATTAATTACATCGAACACTCTTTTCTACAGGCTCTCTCCTTTACTTATTATTACAGTGCATACGGAAGACATATTCAGGACATATTATACCTTTCTTGATAGGTTACAACACTCTTTTTCAGGCCTGCTCACTTATATGTTATGACAGTACATGCAGGGATAGTATTCCAGAATTATTTTACCTTGATTGGTGGGTTAGTACACTCTATTTCTGGCTCACTGATGTTTGTTATATAACAGTACATGCAGAGGATTTAATCAGGACATTTTACTGCTGTATTATTGGGCTTACACACTTTTCTCATGCTCACTCACATATATCATGTAACAATACATGCAGAATATTTACTAACCTGCCTGGTGGCACAGCCTTAGCAGCCTATCTGCATAGGCTTGCTGATTCATAGCATGAGCACCTGCAGCTGTGGAGTAAATAAAGGGATATTGAGACATACCTATCCATTATTTAGACTATATTAGCTTATCTTACATACTGCATTCCATGGCTACCTATTTAGTAGTGGGGCATCCCACATTTGATGGGCCTCCTGGATCCACTGGTTCAGAAGGTCCTGCTTCTGCCTCTTCAGGTCTGAATGGTGGTGACAGACCTGCTCACCAGTCCAAGGGACGCCTGTGGTACTGGTAAGTTCATGAGCCAACCGGTTCCAAGCCTCCGCCTTATACTCCATTCCTTGGAATTGGCCCTGCAGGAGTCGAGTCTCATGCCGATGGACTAGGAGCCAAACTATATATCTTGACTCCTCGATGCCCCAGCATTGCGCTTGAAAGCATGTGCCCTCTCCAGCACCAGGCATTCTAATTGCAGATGGGAGCTACAATCAGTTATGGCGAGTATTCCCGCCTATGCAGCTTAAATATGCCGCATTTCCCGCACTTTTCTGTGATTGGCCATTTTTGAATATTCTCGGCTGACTGCAGACCTGCTTAGCAATGATTAATCAAACATTTATTACTATATATATGTTAACAGTGGATAATTATCCTAAGCTGTCGTGGCTTAGTGGTTCAGTACTTTGATTATGGTACACAGTGTCCTGGGTTCAAACCTTATCATTGCATTTTATTTTACTACTGTCCAGACAAGTTAGGGGGCGTGGCTGTGTTTAAGCAACTTTGCTCTACATTGCTCCACGTTGCCCAACGGTGCACTGGTTGGCGTGGTGTGCACCTCCGCGCAAAGCGATTGCGCTGGGTAAAGCGCTATTTAGCTTTGGGCAACTATTTTGCGCTGGGTAAAGTGTGATTTAGCTATGGGCAATTACATTGTGCTGGGTAAAGCGCGAGTTAGCTAGGGGCAACTATATTGCGCTGGGTGAAGCGCTGCTTAACTGCGGGCAATTTTATATTGGGATCCTTTAAAATATTTATTTTATTCATACTGATACATTGGCCATTTCACTGCTTTTTAGTTATGTTTAAACACATATGTTGGGTATTATTCCATATACTGATTTAAAAAATAAATATGAAAGGGAGTGGTGGGACTCGAACCGTGAATGCCTCTTCTTTATGCAAATGCTCTACCATTACACTATTGCTATTTGGTGTGATTTGTATAAACATTCTTTCTTATGCTCTTCAGTGTCAGAATTGCTAACTGTAGCTAAGCAATGGGCACACCCGCACACACACGCGCAAATATGGGCAGCTATTTTGGGTATTTAAAAAAATTTTAATGTTATGCGTTTTAGATGTGTGATGGGGGTTTACAATATCAGACAGTGAGGTGTTGGGTGCGCTCTTGTTTATTTCCTTTTATTTTCAACACTTGCAGGGGCGTGGACATTTAGACTGCTCGGCAGTCGGACATGCCCCCTGCTTTCTTACACGGTCCGTGTAGGACTTACGGTTGGGTCAGCATGCCCTCATGCATATTCATGGCACGCTGATGTCATACCATTCAACTGCAGCCTCCGAGTAAGACTTATTAAGTCTTATACGGAGGATTTATGAATCCAGGGGACTGTATATTCCAGTCTGTCTCAATATGAGACAGAATTCAATGCACTATCAAGACCTTGCTTAACACATGGACCTAAGAAAAGTATCCTGTGTTAAAGATGAGGAGGAGGACCACAATGATTATAATAGCACTAGGACTACCAAATAGTCCCACCCCCAAGAAGCAGAAGTGACTGTGACAGCTACTGATGGGAGGGAACACACTGGAGATATGGTGACCATAGTGACCTAAACTATGATGAACTGGAGAGGTGCAAAACAGTATGCATTATTCACAAAAAATGATAATAACTGTTTGACAGTCTGTTTTTCATTTTGATCAGTCTGGAATTTATATTTATGAAATATCTTCTAAATCAAAACATATTTGAAATGTTGTTTACAAAACTAGGACCTTGCTCTCATTTTGTAGCAGGCAAATATAGAAGTGCATCAGGACAAGAATGGTTGGAAACGTGTAATTAATGCCTCAGTGAAATTAAGAAGTTTGAGACAACTTTCAAACGAGTATCCCATTGTTCCATCTGTGTAATGTAAACATTTTTGTTTTGATTTTGTAATGTACTACCTAGTTTAACTAGCATGGCCTGTGGCAGTCTAGCTGTCATTTTTTTAAAGTAAGGACATAAGCCAAATAAAAAAAAAATGCTCAAAATGTCTTTTGGAAAAAGGTATAAATCTCCAAATTTTGACAACATAAAGCCATTTATACCACATGCAGGGTGGATGTCCCTCATCTTTTTATATTCAATGCCAAGGTTGTTGGACTTGAGAGAAGAGTGTGAGATTTCCCCATGGTAGTGGTATGTGTTGGTAAATATGCAGTTGACAAATGTGTATATAATCACACAGCTGGTAATTACTCCAAGGACAAGTACAATGCCTAAGCCAGTATAATGACACAGGACCTCAGGCATCCACTTACACTGACAGTGACCTGAATTTAATAAGAGATGCAAGTGCTTCAGGGATACCCGGGGAGTTAGAGGAGAATGAGAACCCAGTGTTTAGCATATACTCACTGGGGAGCTTGTCGGATGTCTCACTGGTGTATCACACTTTAGAAACACCTGTCAAAGGTTAGCATATACTCACTGGGGAGCTTGCCGGATGTCTCACTGGTGTATCAAACTTTAGAAACACCTGTCAAAGGTTGCAGAAATGTATTATCTGGTAGGAGAGGCATATGCTGTGGGAAAATATGTAATCATATGAAGCAACTGCTAATTAGATCAGCATGGGGGCTAGTATAAGTGATAGGACTAAATGAAAAGAAACATTTCCACATTTGTGTGGCTCTAGAACTCACGTATTTGTACTATTCGCTTGGATAATACTCTGTACTGCTTTTCTTCTGAGATGATTCCCAAAATATACCTTGTTTCATAACTTCACACTACTTGCATTTTTTCATGTTTTTATCAACTCATTTTGGGATGACATGTTCATAGGATCTTCAAATGATTTGGGAAGATAGCTTCATTTTGTCACCTTCTTTGGGCGTGTGCAGCATTCCAAGTCTCCATTTTCCCTCATCCCTAATAATTTTCTCTTTAGAATTGTACCAACAGTTATTAGGAAATGGACCATTTGTAAGTGGAAGTGGAATTTCCATTTACTTTCCATTTTTTGTGGAAGTTCCATTTGTGCGTGGTGGTTGCACAATTTACACAGCTTCCATTATATCACTCAAGATTAATTATTAATTTTTCATATTATAAACCATGCTAGATTGGTACTGGATAAATGGAGGCATGAGACCCTAGGAACAATGGATTAGGAGGTGCAATCAAGCTTTTAAGGGTTCTGATTTCATGTCTGTTTAAGCATATGAACAGAAACGCATGGCTTGCATATTGTACATGTCTATGAGGAATATATTGAACTACTGTTACTGTTATACCATTCGAGTATGTTTGATGTTTTACACACACACATACACGCGCACACACACACACACACACACACACACACACACACACACACACACACACACACACACACACACACACATATATATATATATATATATATATATATATATATATATAAATTTTGAATGGCATTCAGTTGAACTGGGATAGTCGAAAGGCTATTTTCCAGTTCACAGAAGGCCAAACCGAAAATGGTCAATACCACAACAGTTAATGCAAGTGTGCATTCACTTTTGTGATGTGTCGACATTACCAGTTTCATTCATTTACATGAACGATGTGTTTAGTTTCATTTTTCATTTTTGCTGACATGTGCATTCAATGAAATGTGTTTCAAAATCGTGATAGTAAACCATAGATATATAGATAAATATATAGCTGTAGATATATATATATATATATATATATATATATATATATATATATAGATTCACTTCATAATCTCAAATACTGAAATATCGAATTTCAGTATCTCGAGACCATGAAAGTCGAAAATCCATATAACTGAAACCACATAATCATGAAACCCAAAACCGTAAAACCACAAAACTGTGAAAACACACAGCAGACACTACACAACACATACCCACACAAACACACGTACCTCCCGACACTTTCAAAAAAGTAATACAACACAAACGCACACAACTAAACAAACACACACACCTACCCTTACTATATGCAGGGGCGAAAGCCCCCATGCACCTCCAATGTGGGGGGCTGTGCCCCCCCACCCCTCTACTTAAATATACTAACTACAAGGTCACACTACATACACATATACAAAACACCACCACATAAGCAACATTCCCCTCACACACACACACACACACACACACACACACACACACACATTACTTTAACAAAACACACTAACACACACCACATCCCCTGCACAAAACCCTTAAACAAAATCACTTACCTGAATCCATGAACACAGCGCATCACCAGAACTGCTAATTCAACATCTTTAACATGCAAGATTTTGAATTTCGCACTTCTGGTCTTTCCCGGTTTTCGGCTTTCCACTTTATGGGCTCGAGATTCTGAAATTCGATATTTCAGGATTTCAGGCTTATAAAGTGAACCCATTTATATATATATATATATATATATATATATATATATATATATATATATATATATGCTGCCCACTGGTTAGTCATCCATTCTATTTTCTTTTTTCCATTTTTTTAATTCTTAATTCAATTTCTCGATAACAGACTGATTTCATTTATTTATGTAGTTTTCATTTGTTAACCAGGAAAAAATCAGTGGTCCAGGGAGATCTCTCTCTCTCTCTCTCTATATATATATATATATATATATATATATATATATATATATATATACAGATATAAATAGATAGATAAATATAGTTATATACATACATATTGCTCCCTGCTGAAATGTTAGCATTCAGAATATCGAGTGCCGACAAGCTGAAAAAAAAGACAGAGACACAAGAGAAGAGCAAATTTTGAAAATCGCTCTTCTCCTTTAAATTCATTTTTGTAGGGTGAAAAATCCCCCTCTGCACCCCCTCATACTTGTTTATACCAATTCCAAGACTGACATTCCTTGGAGTAAAGGGAATATTCTGAGAAATGGCATCTAGGACATAGTATGTGTAAATATGTAAGTCAGTTGCTTCTGCCATTCAGTCTCTACTTTTCAAGACTCGCTCTAGCAGGACTTGACATTTCAATGGTTATCTATCTACCTATATATATATATATATAAATGATAGATATAGTTTTATATGCAATGTGACTGAAATGCATGTTTATCAAACAGATGTTATTTGAATACAAGTGACCAAATAACACTACACTTCAAGGGGCAGTACATTAGCAGAATGTAGTCAGTGATGAGATCACAGCATACCAGATAAGGTCTTTTTACCTTTTTCCTGGTATTGTGCAAAAAGTAGAATTGTATAAATATTCTAGTTTGTTGTGTATTTAGCACTCTCCATTTAAGTTTGACTAGTATATCTTTCTGAAACAGTTGCATTTAGTTTTTGTCTGTTACATGTAATTTGAATTTTTCAGAGTTTCAGGTTATCAGTCTATTTGATATTCTCTGTGATATTATATGATTGGATCATAACATTTTTCTAAATAGCATTTTGGTTGTAGTGAGCTTAAATTGAAGTCTACATAGTTATAGTCCATCTACATTCTATATTCCGTATGGAATATGTCAGTTCTTTTCTATGTAATTTGTACTTCAGCAGTGAACAGTACTCCTGCTTTTGTAGTTTGAAAGATAGTGAGCCTGATCTAATATGATGCTTTGATAGCTTTGCCGTGCATGGTAGGGGAATGTCATTTGGGTCCATAATGTTCATTATGTTAGTCCCTTTAAGCCTTGGAGGATACTAAAAAGCATTACAGTAGGCTTGGTGATGTTTACAGTCCATAGTGATGGTGGTTATCCAATTAAAAATTAACTTGAATTTCTCCTGCATTGATTTTGAAATTATGTCTGTATATGAATCTTACTTTGTATGACCACATAATCTGAGTAAAGCAGCTAAATAACTTGTAGTAGGTCCTATGGTAGGTCCTTAATGAATAGTTAAAGTAAGAGTACATAGAAAAGACCCTTGAAGTATACATTGTGAGGTATTTTCCACTTCTAAATTAACATCAAAATTCATAGAATACAAAAAGTTCTAATGGATAAACAATTCTTACATTCACAGATATTCCAAGGCCACATACTCTTATGACCATTTATACATTGCCAGTATCCTCCGTCAAGATACACTTGCTTTCTCCATGAGAAGCTTACAGTCAATCTTGCAGTAAACCAATTATCTAGGTTATTTTTAAGGGAGGATAGTGAATCAGTCTGCTTAATGTGAAAGAAAACTTTATTCCAGAGGCTTCAAAGGCACTGAGATGTAAACCCGCACATCAATAATGTTTTATTTATCTGTTGGTGAAGACTGAGGCCCTTTGTTCTAGTACTAGTGGTGCCATTGAACTTGCAAAGATACCAGAGGTCTGAGACAACCAATTATCTTGAATAAGATAGAGATCTCCTCTCAAGAGCTTGTAGGACACTAAACAAAGGCATAGAGGTTCAGGCTCACAGACGTTAGACCTGTGATCATTTTGTTTTGGAACCTTTACAGTCTTTCTAATTGCTTGATATATTTATTTAGATACATCTCAAAATGGAGTACTGTTCTCAATAACTAGTCTGATCAGTGATGAGTATAAGGAAGTTGTAACCTCTTTAGACCCTGAAGATATTCCTTTTGGAATTAGCTGTGCTAAAATAGAAGGCTTCCTGACAACCATATCTGCATGATGATCAAAAGAGAGGCAGTTATCAACTCAATTTTTAGATCCTATCCCAGACTTTATTTTGTAATGGTGTGTTTTCTTTACAGTATGATGAGGAGGGAGGTTGTCTACAAAAAGTGAAAAATTACATGCTTTAGACTTTAGTATGTGCCCATATTTAACAAGCAAAGAGATTACCAGAGAGACAGGTCATGTTTAAGGATTGAGCATCAGATGATGACTTAACTACAATCCTCAATTTGCAGTCATCTGCACAATTTATTATCCAGTTGCCTTGTCTCTTGGCTTGGAAATCAGATAAATAAAGGCCATAAAAAAGGTCAAAGCACTAAGCACTGAGGAACACTGCTGGCCACTTTCATGCATTCTTATGAGGCTCCTGCAACTCACACTTATGGACTCTGTTTTTCAGCAAGTTCACCTGCCATCTTGCCACATATGGGTTGATGGTAATGCCAGCATGGGGTATGGTGTTGAAGGCCTTGGCTAGGTCATGATACATGACATATATGGCAAGATCATCTTCTAAGACTGTATCCTTTTCAAAGAAATTAACCAGCTTCAGTGGACAGGATCTATCTTTCACAAAGTCAAATTGTTGGTGGTCAATTACAATAAGACTCTTGATATCAGTTTGTGAGGTCAGTTAATATACATTCAATGGCTTTGCAGATGAGGCTTATAAGACTGATAAGTCTGTAATAAGCTGGTTTGGTTGTAAGGCCACTCTTATGGATGGGTATCATGGTTGCAATGCACCACTCATCAAAGATAAAAGCTAAGTTTAGGTTTACCATTTAAGAAGTGGGTATGCAAGGGCATGTTTTAACATTATTAATTAAACAACTGGGTGTATTGATGAGTCCCACAGAGGAATATTGTTGGTATTTGTTTGCATTTCATTAAATCATCCTAGAAGTAATTGGGACAGTAAGGAATTCAGCTATTTTGTGGCTTTTTATAGAAGTCTCAGCGTGGATGTTGGCAGTAAATTGTTTATTCTCATCACCAGAGTTACTTATTTAGCTTTGGACTTGAGTTCTGCTGGTCTCTAATATCCATTATTCCCAATACTGCAGTATTATTTAGGCTGTATTGGTTGTTTCCTTCCCAGGAAACAAAAACTGGCCAGCTTCATAAATCTCTGGCCTCCTCCCACAACTTCACTCAGATTGCTGACCAGCTAGCCCCAAGGAGGGAAATCAGCAGAGTGAAAATTTCCTCAGGATTTTCTTGCCCAAACAGTGAGAGAAAGCCTAACAATCCTGAACCAATAAACAATAATAACCAGTAATAACAATGAAACATATATATATATATATATATATATATATATATATATATATATATATATATATATATATATATATATATATATATATGGATTTATATCCGATTATTGAGTTTCATAGTAGAAACAGAGGGAGATGGAGAGTGGTTGCAGTTACTGCAACAGTGAGGAATTTGAATATCTGCTGTTATGGGTAAGTACACCTTACACAGGTGTGTTATGTTCATCATTCCCACTGCTACAGCAGCCTCTAGGCTATATGGGTTGATTACCAAAGCCTATTCAACCTGGGAAGAGGAAGGATATGGATCAAGGAATCTCTGGAGAATCCTAGCAAAGCTTGACCTGGACCTTGAAAAGGACTCCAGTTTGTAATATGTACGGAGTACCATGTAACTACCTCTACAATGCTTCTAGAGTCCACCCCTTTCCAGTATGCCATTAATGAAAACATTGCTCTAGTAGAACATACCTTGATACTACATGGAATGGATTTGCCATGGGTGAACTAACAAAAAGCAATAGCTGAGAACCACCACTTTGAAACTGTAGTTCAGTCAAGATAGTACCTGAGCTGCTTATGCATGTGCAAGAACCCTTTCTCCGTGTTTTATAAAATTCCGGCAAGAAAACTTGGAGACTGATGGCTTGATTCGATTTAAATTCTTAAACCACTTTTGGAGTAAGACAGGACTGGAATGCCTTTCATTCATCGTAATGCTATTCAACTCAGTCATATTAATCTGGATCAACATATACTTTTGTGTTTGCTTTTCGATTGGGTCCCTTGTTTGGTTGCCTTGTTATTTATTGCCCTCAAGGTAACAATATATTATTCTGGTATGTTTTTACAGATTTTCTTCTTACCTATGTTTAAAAACACCCACACTGGCGAATTATGGGTAGCTTCAATATTAGACTAGATGATGTTTCAATGGCTTTTGTCTAATAGTTTCTTTGTATTATAAATAGTTTGGACTTCAAACAACAAATCAACTCTCCTACACACATGAATTACCATATTTCAGATCTTGTCTAGCATCTTGATATCTTTATCGTTAACCTAACAGTCAGTTCAGTGACTTGGACAGATTACTCAACCATAAGAATTTTTATCAGTGCTTTAATTCCCCATCCCCCTGAAGTCTGTCTTGTTTCCTGTAGGAAGCAGTATGCAGTTTTTTACAGATTTTGTTTCTTTTTTGTCTGCTGTCTATTCATTTCCAGTCAACACCCCAAATGACCTGGACATTCTAGTAAATACTTATAACACTTTAGTAAGTCATTCCCTATATCTGGTTGCCACAGTGCAGGCCTATCCAGATAGCCTAGTCCCACGAGAGCAGTGGTATGACTCATCTTTACAGTCCTTAAGAAGGACTGGTTATAGACTTCAAAGAAGGTGGCAACATGCTGGCAAGTGGGAGGACAGACTTGCCCTGGATAATCATTTGCTAACTATCACCATGGGATCTGCCATCATAAATCAGGTTCATATTAGCTTGTCAAACACTCAAAAGAGCGAACGCTCTTTGATCAACAGCTAATAGATGTAACCACAAAAAGTCAAATGGCCGGAACAGTGATTTTATTTCCCGGGGAAAAAAAATCGCTGCTCCCAAAAAAAAAAAAAAAAACAAATCCGCAAACAAAATAAAGTGGGGGGCTTTGACCCCCACACCTCCCTTACTTAAATATACCAACTCCGAGATCATATCACAGTGGAGGAAACTGCAAATTCCTAACAATGGCCCAGCGATTTTTTTTCCTTGGAAAAAAAAAGTTGCTGTCCCGGCTGTTCAACTTTTTGTGGTTTCGTCTATTAGGCGTCGATCAAAGAGCATTCGCTCTTTTGAGTGTTCAACAAGCTAATAGGAACCCCATAAATCTGCTTACCTTTCCAATCATATTGCTGAGGCTGCAAGACATTCTTCTACTCTATTCACTGTGGCTGATTGCCTTTCCTGACAGTGTTATCTTGACACCAGGCAGTCTCTTTCCTCTGATGAATGTGAAATGTCTCCATATTATTTTTTCTGTCAAATTGCCCATATTAGATCCTCTTTATTTTTACTGAGTTCTTCCTGTCCTGCCACTGGTCACTGGGAGGATTTTTTTTTATTCAATCTGGGAAGAGACTACCATTCCAAACACTGATAACCTGAATGCTTTGCTCTCCATTATGTGTGATATTACTTGTTCATTAGATCCATGTCTGTCTGTACTTATTGATGTATCCCAAGGGACTGCTGGACCACCGATCTGTGAGATCGTCATCCTAGATTTGAGGTATTCTCCGCTTCTTTAAGAGATGTACTTTGTTATCCAAATCCTTAAAATGGTTAGACTGGATCCTGACGATCTTGATAACTACCAACACATCTCAAATCTAACATTTCTGAGTAAGATTCTTGACAAAGTAGTTTGCCTTCAACCATAGTCATTTTTGAACAGTTAGGCCATTGCAGACCCATTCCAGACTGGATTTAGGGCTAGACACAATACTGAGATAACTTGTACTAGAGTTTTAAATGATTTCCTTGTTGCCAGAGGTCAAAGCTTTTACTCAATTTAGGCCCTTCTTGATCTCTCATTAGCATTTGAATTAGAGGGATCACTGCTTCTTTTTTATCAGGAAGTACTTGTGGGGGTGGTTTAGGGGTTAATTCCTTCTCTCACCCTTTGGTTTGTGGGGTACCATAGGGCTCCTTTCTTGGTTCACTATTGTTTACCATCTACTTATTTTTCTAGGTGATATTATTCATTCAAAAGGTTTGCAACATCATTACTACACTGATGACACAGTTTACCTGTTGTTCCCTCTGGAATCAGCACCAGCCCTTTTTTTTCCCTCTCTTATGGAATATATCCACAACTGGATCATCAGTGATAGGCTTAAACTGAGCATCTAAAACTCTTGGATGCTACTTTGAGGAACTCCTCCCTTCCATTTTTGTTTCCAGATATTTTTCATCATGATGACAAATTTATTTTTATGTCAAAGGTGTCTGATCTTGTTATGATGTTTAATGAGAAACTAACACTCAAGGACCACATTTCAGCTGTCATCAAATCTTCTTGCCTCAACCTGCAGAATATTTAATTTATTTATTTATTTGTCTACATTGACAAGGATGGTCTAAATGGTCAAGGCCAATTCTCAGAAGAAGCCTGTGGAGAAATCTCCAGAGATTAAATTTCAAAAGATTACATTTCATGTACAGTTTCATGTGTAAACTGTATTATATTATGTATTTAGGTATATAACAGAATCACATTATTAGTTATACAGTGAATTACAGTACATAGTTACAGGAATTAAAACTTGAAAAGTTGTAGTTCCAGTAAAAACAGTTATACAGAATATACTTTCTAGTATTGTTTATTTCAGATTTGACAGTGTCCTATGAGCTTTGAGTTGAGAGCTAGTTGTAGTGAAAAAATATTCCTATAGTTTATTCTGTATAAAGTGATGGGAGTAGAAGAAAAGAATATGTCAGTTACATTCATAATGAGATATGGGGTTAAATATGTCAGTGGGGAAAGAAACAGGTAACAGAAAAAATAGCTTAGAAGTTAGTGTGATTATAGGGAGGAGACAATGTTTAGTTATATGTTAGGGCTGGTAACTGGTGTTAGAGTTGCAGGGGTAGATGAGAATTTAAATACTTTAGAATATGTAAAGATGGCTTTGGAGCAGTTTGAGGTGAGGATACCACAACTGGTTGAGGAACAAGATTAAAACCAAGACTGGTTGAAATGCTGTTTGAGCAATGTCTTGAAACTTGAGAGTTTTATCTGTCAGTTTCACTTGTGTATGAATGGTCATACCCAGATGTATCTGCCTTATCAAGCACCTTATTCCTTCCAGTGACCTTATTACTGTTGTTCACTTCTTGGTATCATCCCACCTAGATTATTGCAATGTATTATAGGTTGGTAGAATATAATTGAATGATACCTCTGTAAATCTGGACAATATTCCCTTGGAAATTAGCTGCACTACTGTTATTGCATAATGATCAAAATACAGGGAATTATCAACCCATGCTCAAAGGTTCCTAACTACACTTTAATTTTGTAGTGCAGTATTGTCTATAACATTATCTGAGGGGAGGTTTGTCTACCAAATCTCACAATATTGTACGTTTTTTTTACATTTAAGTTGAGCCCATTTTCAGTATACCAGGTAGTTATGACTATGAGTCCTTGCT
The DNA here is from genome assembly GCF_019279795.1 of Protopterus annectens. NCBI lineage: Eukaryota > Metazoa > Chordata > Ceratodontiformes > Protopteridae > Protopterus > Protopterus annectens. The sequence continues at coordinate 512,041,079 of NC_056735.1, forward strand.
GAAGGCTTTGACATAAAAAAGATGACATGACAATAACTCCTAAACTGCAGTCATATACAAACATAGTTAGCCGGAGATTCTGGTTTGTAGTCTGGAGATAAAAAAAAATAAAATGCCAAAAAGCAGGGGTTTTAACCCTGAGCCCTGGGGAGCACCGCTGGTTACCTTTATATTTGCTTTCTTTCTGATAAGGTACATGCTACTTGCATTGTGTGCAACTGCCTTTAAACCAGTTTGCTGTCCAACTTATCACACTGAGATCTTTGTAAAGCATTTAGCTTGCTTAGAATGGCTGCATGGAGTATAGTGTCAAATGCCTTGATCAGGTCAAGATACTTTGTGTGAGCAGAATGACTACTGTCAACAGTCTGTGTAACCCTTTCAAAGAAGTTAGATACATGCATTAGACAAGCTCTTACCTTGACAAATTAAGACCACTGAGGTTCAAGTCTAATAAGAGTTTTGATATCATAGTATATTATGTCTGATATAATGTGTTGCATTGCTTTACAGATGAGGCTCATCAGGCTGATGTTTCTATAATTTCAGGTCAGTGGTAGGCCCGCCCACACTTATGGAGGACCACTTTGCTGTGATGCATCAAACTACAGTGACATGCTGCTAAACCTTTGAAGTGTGACTCTGCAAAGGCATTGCTTATCACTATTTACTAAATATTCAGGTCCAGACTCCATGGAGGAAGAATTTTTAGGAAACCATCAGTGCATGTTACTTTGTGATAATAAGGGATGTACGGGATTCAAGAATGTTGGATTTGGATGGAAGTCTTGAGGGTAAAGTTAGAAATTAATTTTTTGCTAATACCTTGGTGCCATCTATTGAGTCCAAATGGGATGTGCCATTTAAATAAGTTCAAAACAATGTTACATATTATTCCTTAGTAACCTGATGCAGCTAAAGAAGAGTTCATAATGTTCTTTAGCTTCAGATGCTAACCAACGTTCATAGGTTTCCTTAGTGGACCTAATTGGTCTGCTGTATAATTTAAGGAGTTTTTTTCCTTTAATTATAATGTTGATTTATATCGGTTGAATGTTTTATTAAATGTAACTTTCAAACAATTCTGTTAAGCTCAGGAACTAACAATGCATTTCATTTCAATGAAGTTCAAAACAATGTTACATATTATTCCTTAGTAACCTGATGTAGCTAAAGAAGAGTTCATAATGTTCTTTAGCTTCAGATGCTAACCAACGTTCATAGGTTTCCTTAGTGGACCTGATTGGTCTGCTGTATAATTTAAGGAGTTTTTTTCCTTTAATTATAATGTTGATTTATATCGGTTGAATGTTTAATTAAATGTAACTTTCAAACAATTCTGTTAAGCTCAGGAACTAACAATGCATTTAACATATAGACCAATACCTTAATATTCCAAATATAAATTAATATAATATAAATATAATATAATATAAATGTGTCCATACTCCATGAAATAATGTTGAATATTCACAATTCATCATATATGTTATGAGGTAAAGACAAGTATTGCAAACAGTGAGGGTTGATATCAATGTTTTACCTTGCAAAATGTTGCCAATTTGGGAGCAAAGAATCACAAGAGGGGAAACTAAAGTATTTTCTTATGCTAGGTAGCTGAGTAGATTAACCTATAATGTGATAGACCAACCATAACTTACAAACCTGATACCTCACCCTCTGTGGAATCCTCTGAAGAATTTTTTTTTGGACCCCATAATTCCTCAGACGATAACCAAGTCAAATTGAGCCATAATAGTGCACATTGCATTTCCAGATTACTACCACCATGAATGCCGTTTCAGCCCATTAGTCCATCAAGCTAATGTATGAAGGACCACAGCACAGTGCTTAAAAAATCTGTAAACTCCCTGAGGTAGCAAAAATGTTAGGGCTAATTTGCTGATGCAGCACTGAGTTGTCTTAAGGATCACTTAGTTGTGCTCATTGTAATAAGTATATGCCCGCTAACTGTTCAGTAATTACACATTATACTTTACTCATTTTACAGTTTAATCACTTACTATATAGTAGTTACAAATGTTACATAACATGCAGCTAGAACAGCAATTAAATTAAACCACTAAAGTGCTCTATGTGGATTACTATTATTCTTCTCTTGTCTTCCAGTAAATAACAAGTGGTGCAATGTATTAAACAATAAAAGTGCAGATAGAAAAACATTCCTAATTAAGCCTCTCCAGCACTCTGCTTATTAAAAAGCAACATTTTACACCTTCTACCCTGCTGCAAGTAGTAATTAATTTCATATTTTACGCCTCACCAAACCCACAAGTGAGTCATGCTAACTTCTAGACTGCTTAACTTACTGGCAAAGAATTAACTTATAGGAAAATATTTTATTTTATTTATTTATTTATAGCTTGTTTACCGGGAAAGTCCACTGGGCCAAAAAGAGCCGATATTCAGTGGAGGCCCAGATAGAAAAGTTCCATTATAACATACTGTATAAGCAATTGTACAATTAACAAGTATGCAAGTTGTAACATAGCTTCAAGGAAATAGCAGCATGCTAAAAAGGTATAACATATAATAAACAGAAAAAAGAAACTTAGGTATACAAAAAAATTATAGAGTAAAAAGTCATATCAGAGCCTTAAAGGCAGTATTAACAATAACAGGTTTTTAAGTATATTATAAAACATTTGAGGACTGTTGCTGTCTGAACTGTATTAAAATATTATACAGTAGTAAGGTATACTGGGTTAGTAGTTTAAAGGTATATAGTAAGCATGAAATATAAGGAAGTGAATAACATAGGAAAGGTACAGAAAGATAAGAGTAGTGCTGAGATAGTATTGGAATGAGTTGAGGGGATAGAGTAGGGTAACAGGGTAAGATAGAGGGAGTCAGTCGGGGGTGATAGCAAGAGCATTCCCAGTGAAAAGAGAGATTGGAATGGAGCAAAGTCTTGAAGGAGGAGTGGTTGTTGGTGGTATGAATGTGTGGGGGAAGGGAATTCCAGAGTTGTACCAGGGAGAAGGATAATAGAAATGTACCAGGAGCATATGCGAGTTTGTATACTTCTATCAGATTCTGATTGTTGGACCTGAGTAGTCGATCAATCTGGTGCTTTCTGAGAGTAGAGGTGAGGGAGGGGCAGAGAGCGGGTCTAAAGATGAGTTTATGTGAATTTAATAGTTGGATGTGGGAGAGATGGTTAGACAGTTCTAGCCAGTTTAAGGTATAGAGGGCATCGCAGTGGTGAGAGGAGAATTTGGATCCGGTAGCTAACTTAGTGATTTTATTGTAGCAGGAAGATAATTTTGTCTTTAGTGAGGATTGAAGATTACTAAGGAGAGGGGGTAAGATATTGACTGTGGCGATAAAGCATACCTAGTTTTTGGTGCGTTTTTTATGTTAGTTTGTAGGTGAATATCAAATTTAAATTGCTCATGGGTTCATAGGTTCATAGGATGATACTAGGCAATTGGCCTGGAGACCCTTATAAGCCTAGTGAAGAATTTCACCCATGTTCTCTCAAAGTCAGCACCTATTTCCCCTGGCCAGCAGGGACACAGGTGAGATCCCAGGGGTATATTTTCTGTTTCCCTTCCAGTCGCCCATATTCCTCTTAAAGATGGCTAGAGAGGTACTCTGCTTGACATGGAGAGGGAGTCTATTCCACAGATGGGGGAGTCTTTGGGACACAAATCTATCCTGTCAACAAGTTCTATTAATATCACAGACCAGGTTAAGGCCTTGCATGCAGGTTGCACAATAATAACCCCTAGTAGCTTTGCATGGGGACAGTTTTGATAGAAGTGTTGTTATAGCTAGTTATGGAGAAAGCATTCTTCTCAATTTTGGTATGTTTGGAAGGGGTGAATAGCATGATTTTGGATTTATCTGCACTGAGAGATAGGTGATTATTGAGCATCCAGTGCTCAGTAGAAGCAAAGGCTTTTTGATTTAATTCTATGAGTGTGGGGAGGGATTTGGCAGAGCAGATGATTGTAAAGTTGTCCGTGTATTGGACAAGTTTAGCATTAGGGAATACACTGATGGAAGTCATTTACAAAGATATTAAATAGTAATGGGCCTAGTATAGAACCCTGTGGAATGCCAGTCAGAGTATTAAGGAAGGAGGAAGTGCAGTTTTTCCACCTGATGGCTTGTTGCCTGTCAGAGAGGTAACTGGAAAACCAGTTAATAGTGGAGCTTGACAGATTGAGATGTGAGAGTTTGGACAAGAGATGATTGTGATAAACAGTGTCAAAAGCCTTAGATAGGTCAAGAAGCAGAGAAGATACAAAATTACCAGTCACATGCATGGTTGACAGTTTTTAGAAAGGAAAGGAGAGCAGTGGTGGTGCTTTGCCCGGGTCTAAATCCATGTTGTGTGGAGGTTAGCAGCACATTGTCTATGAGATAGGGAAGCAGTTGTAGGTGAATACATATTTTGAGAATTTTAGAGATGGGGATAAGATAGCTATTGGTTGGAAGGTAGAGATAGCTGTGCTGTTGCCCCCTTTGTAAAGGAGAATAATAAACACTTTTTTCTAGAGTAGAGGTACATACGATTCTTGAATTGAACAATTTATTAGGACTGAAATAGTGAAAGCAATGCCATTGGCAGCTAGCTTAAGAAAGTTAGATAGAAGGTCATCAAAAGGCATTTGAGCCTGGTTTGAGTTTTTGTAGGAGTTTTTTTATGGTGGAGATAGGAATAGGTTTAATAGTAAAAGGGAGCGTTGAGCAGTTTCGGTGCTTGAGAGGGTTAAATTAGGAATGGTGGATGGGGCAGAATTTGGAGCATTATTTGGAAAGGATGAGCTGAGTTTGGCTATTGAGTCAATGAAGAAGGAGTTGAATTGATTAGCCAAGGAATGATCAGGGGAGTTTGGATCAGGGCAGGGCTTGTCTTTTTTACCAGGATGGAGGAGGGAAGAGTTACTATTCCAGAACATTTTGGGGTTGGTTTTGTGATTGTTTTGCAGTATAGAGTAGCAGAATTTGTGATCAGTGGCAATTTGTTTTTAGACTTTGTTACAAAGTTGCTTATATTCAGTCAGGGAGATGAGAGTTTTGTATTTCTGGTATTGTTTCCATGATTTGTCTCAGAGATGCATGAGGGTTTTAGTTTCCTTGGTTATCCGAGGGACAGTGTTGCATTTGACTCTTTTAGTTCTTCATGGGGCAAATCTGTTTAACAGATTGGTAAATGCAGTATTAAAGTAGGAAACAGCGTTGTCCAGAGGGAGGGTTTTTAGGGGGTTCCAGTTAGTGTGTTTTAGTGAATCAAAGAAGATTTGAGGGTTGAAGTTTTTTAGTGATTGAGTAGAGCCGTAGTTATGACATAGATGAAGGGGGAGCGGTAGCGATGGGCAAAAGCTGTGAAATAGTCACTGAGGTAGTCGGGTAAGGTACCACTGTCAAAGATAAAGTAAGGATGAGAAACTAGTATACAGTCCGGAATGCTACCAGTGTAGTTGTCTTTAGAGGGTCTAGTAGGTGAGTTAATTAGTTGGGTGAAGTTATATAGGTTAATATTTTGGGAGGTTGTGGCAGATTGTATAGTAGTCCAGTTAATATTAACATTGCCTAGGATTATAGTTTCTTTGTGTATGTTAGATGAGAACCAGGAGAGGATATCCTCTTGAATAGGGATGCTGGCAGCTGGTGAGATATATAGGGCTGCTAGGCATATGTTTTTGTGGTTATTAATCTTTAAGAAGTCTAGGGTTAGTTCAGCAGTAGCAAATTGGGGTATAGACTTAGTATAAGGCATCACTGATAGGGTGGAAGAAAAGAGAAGAGCTACTCCTCCACCTTTCTTATAGGTTCTGTCATTTCTTATGATACTGTAGTTGGGATGAGTGATTTCAGAGATTTTATATGGGGTTTTAACCCAGTTTCAGAGATTGAGAGAATATCAGGGTGATTGTGGAGGAGCCAGGCATGGGAGTTAGGTATCTTGTTGCATAAGCATTGACCATTTAATGTAGCAAAGAGGAGAGATCTATGGGGTGTTATTGGAGACAGTAAGGGTGCATTAGGTGGTTAGATGTGGGTCCAGGGTTGAGATGTATGTCACCAGAAAGAAGAGTAGAGATAAATTGAAGGAGGTGGGAGAAAAGGTGTTTGGAATGCTAAGTATTAGAGTAGAGGTTATGGAGGTAAGTATGGTTTGGATAGTGAGGAATGGAGATAGAGTTTTTGTTGACAGGAATAAGTTTTTGGATGAAAAGAAGAGTGTCATTGTAATTGTAAAGATAGGGAAAAATGTAGGTAGTGGGGACTACTATTTGTTTGGAGTATGTAGAGGTTGTATGAAAATAAGGGGAGTGAGAAATGTTAGGGAGGATGGTGAGGTAGTAAAGGAAGGAGAGGAAGGCAGAAGTACTAGTAAGGATAGGGTTAGTGTGGGCCTGGTGCACATGATAGTTTATGGTTGTCTAGTAATAGTGGGGAAGGGTGGAATTAATTGTTAGGGATTGACAATGGACTGGATTGGTTAGTATTGCTAGCTAGAAGGAGTACAGTAGTAAGGGGAATGATAGATGGGAAGAGGAGTTTATAATCATATGGGGTGGGTAAGAAAGGTGAAGATGAATCAGTGGGTGGGGACAGTAGTGATTAGTTGAAAGTGAAATGGGAGTGGTTATTGGGATATAAGAATAATTAAAATTAATAAATAATTTTAAAATCTCCTTAGCCCTAGTCTGCATCAGTATTAGAACACCAGTGGTTACAAATATTAATTGCTGATGTTATTAAACTCAATCCTTGCCCAGTGGGATGCTTCTCAACTTAGACTTATTATTAAACTATCTCAACAAGGAATAACCGACAAAATAATGGTATGAAAAATTGTGGAGCAATGGGGTAGTATTAAGAATAAATTAGATGAATTGGAATTCTAGTTCACAAACATTACCCAAAACATTCCAGAAATCTCTGAAACCTGCCTGAAGACAAATATGGCCTTCCATTATAAAGATCAGTTACATCCTATTTTGGAACAGAAGGCTGAGAAAAAAAAACATGGTAGCAGTGATATAATGATATCAGGTCAGAATGTGTAGTGCTAACCTACTGACAGGACAACAAGCAAAAGCTCACTTCCTTGCAGTCTCTGAGTAATCTAATTCAAATAGCAGACAGAGGGAACAGGCCTAATTCTGAAAATTTACATTGTACCCTGTTTGACCTACTAATTACAAATATCCCACATAGATCTAAATTTGTTGCAGCTTTGCAATACTTACTTAGTGATTACTTTACTGTACTATATTTTCCTTTCAAAATATAGAATGCCCCCATATTAATAATTACTAAGTATGTTTCAAAAGCACCAAAAGATTGCTTCATACTTACTTCTGCTTTACCAACAACACAACCATACAACGCCTCCGTAATCAGGCCCATAACTGGTAGAGATTTCCTTATTACTAGGAAAAAATGAAAGTTGTCTATGACATAACTGATATACAAAAAAAAATAAAATGGATGGATGAAACTTGGCATAGGTAATGAAGAAAAAGACTCACTGTACCCTTCTCTCCCTTCATAAATATTGCCATTTAAATGCAAAACAGGTAAACGCATTATAACTATCAAGTAAGAAATATTTTCTTGCCTCACAATCAAAACTATTGCAAATTTTAGACACATGTTCTGTTAAATCAAGTGGATTTGAATATTTAAAGAATACAAAATATTATCCGTAATACAATTTCTAACCCATCTGCAGGAGATTCCAATACAAGCATATTTCAGATCAAGAATGCATTCTCCCATCTTCCAGTTGATATGCTACCTTTCTCACTTATAACAATATTAAACATTTATCAGACTTGGTATGGAGCACTAAGTTAATACTATTTACCTCAAAAAGTTGCCAAAATTGCCAAAATCAAAAACAATATTTTACCATAAAGTCAGCAAACAATACTGTCATTGAAAGTGTAACTCACAGTAAGCTTCTAGGCATTATAATTGAAGTCAATCTCAGATATGACCAGCATGTACTGCACACCATTAAATCTACTCATCAGAAACTAGGCTCCCTTTATAGGATCATAGGATCATAGGAGACTACTAGGCTATTGACCCGGAGGTTATTTCAAGCCTAGTAGTTTAATCCCAGTGTAATACCATAGATACTCTAGTCAATACCCAGGATTTTATTTATTAATGACTGCCCATGTCCAGGAAGGTTGTAGGCACTATCCGCGGTAAGAATTTATGGTGCCCCATCCACTCTTGTAGGCACTATCCGCGGTAAGAATTTATGGTGCCCCATCCACTCATCCAGTTTCCTTTTGAACAGTGTCATAGAGGTGCTCTGTGTCACATGAATTGGCAGCCTGTTCCAAAGACTTGTAAGTCACTGGGAGATAGATCTGTCCCTCCAACACATCCTATTTAAGTTGCACACCATATTTAGGTCTCTAGAATGGGTAGCTCTACTACCATTTGATTTATGGATATGCAGCAAATTCATTAGGTTTGGGTCAGAGATTGCTCTGTAAGCCAGGCATAAGTCTCCACTGAGAAGTCTATATGATACTGAGCATGGTGACAGGGACTTTAGTCAGTCTGTGTAAGGCACGTGCTGGAGTCTCTTGATCTTCTTAGCTATAAACCTCTGAGGTCTCTCCAATTGCTGCAGGTACTTTGTACAGTACATGCTGAAAAGGACATTATACTCAATTATGGGCATGATTAGTGACGAGTATAGAGGGGTTATAACCTCCTTTCCTCTACTTGTGATCCCAGATCTCTTTTCATTTTGTACGTACACAGGGTATAGTTAATTTAATAGTGTTAAGGGACATTGCTTTTACTGAAAGGAAGAATGATGCATTTCTTTGAATTCAGTTTGAGACAGTGACTAAGACACCAGTCATTGGTCTTCGTAAGACCTTCCTGAAATATACTGACATCATTTGGGGATTCAATAATTGCGCCCAATTTTCATTCATCTACAAAATTGGTCAGCCACAGCCCCTTGGTTTTTATCTGAACTTTGTACAAGTATATGTCACCTACTTTGATAGTGAGTGACTGGTCTGTGAGCCATTTGGCAATCCATCTTACAATAAAAGGGTTTACATTCAGTTTGCTAAATTTATCGGTAATGTCTGAGTGTGGGATTGTGTCAAAGGCCTTTGCCAGGTCTAGGTATGCTGTGTGCACAGATTTGCCCTCATCAATGGCCGTGGTCATATTTTTGAAGAAATCCACCAGGTTTAACAGGCAGGATCTGCCCTTGACAAAGCCGAATTAGGTTGGATCCAGGGTTTGGAGGTCACCTATGTCTTTATTTATGAGGTTTTACACATGGGGCTGGTCAGACTTATCGATCTATAATTCCCTGGGTCTGTTGCTAAGTCACCTTTGTGGAGGGAAAAACTGTTGCTGTTCTCCATTCTGCAGGAACAATGCAAGTGGTTAGGCAGTGATTGAATAAGGTACTTAATGGAGATGCTAGTTCATGTTTTAGTTTGCTTAGAAGACAGCCTGGGATGCCGTTTGGTCACATAGAGACTATGTTTTTTCCTTAGTCAAGGCTTTAATGGCTTGCTCTTCAGATATGTAGGGTGTGGGGAATGTCTGGGGGAAGGTTTGCTGTAAGTTAGGAGAGGATAAGGGAGAGACATTTTCACCAAATCTATCTACTAGCTATCTCTGTGGGGTCAGTGTGTGTTATACTGTTGCCCACTAGTTCTACACATACTTGGGTCCTACCTTTTAAGCTACATATGTAGCTGTAAGAGGCCTTTTGATTATCATTGGCTGTAATTGCTACATTTTTTCTCAGTTACCCTTAGAGGATCTGACATGTTGTCTTATTTGCTTGTTGAGGCTGAGGAGGGTGCTTTTCCATTGTTGTGGCCTCGGCTTAGTTTTCTTAGACAGCAACTTTTTGTATTTGTTGTAAAGTTTGTTGATGCTGGATGTCCACCAGGATGTTTTTTTTTTAACTTGCTGCTCTGGCTTTGATCCTTTCTGGAATAGCTGAGTGTATATACTTATACAATTGATTGTACAGGGCTTTAGTGTAAGCTTTGGTATACTTGCCACTTCCAGCTGGGGGTGGGGCTTGGAATGCATTTATACATTCCCTTAGGCAAGTATAGTTTGCTTTGGTGAAGTTTTTTTGTCTGACTTCACCCTTTCTGAGTTCTGGTGTTAGTGCCAGTTCGAAGGCAACTGATTTGTGGTCAGATTTAACTAATGAGGGTCCGACAGTTGTGGTGGTGCATCTGTTTTTCATGTTAGTGAGGACCAAATCTAGTATGCTTGTTCCTCTTGTTGGGGTTTGAACAATTTATTCCAGGACATTTGAGTTAACAAATTCAAGGTAGTTTTACACTATTGAGTTAGGGCTAGAGTAGGTTCCCAGTTGATGGCAGGATAATTGAAATTCCCTATGACCAGAGTGTCTGGCAATATTTGGATTGACTCCAGGTTTGGTCAAGTAGGCCTCATGTGCATCATGATTCATGATCTATAACTAGCTATGACTTGAATTGGGGGGGGTCTTACTTACAATAATCAGAACATGGAGTAAATCCACGCAGTTGTCCAGTCTAACTAGTCAGGAGGTGAACTTATCTCAAATTTAGATAGAAACACCACCTCCTTTGGTTCTCACACATTCATTTTATGGTCTAAAGACGTGGAAGGCATTGTAGCCTTGAACCAGGTTTCTGGACTGAACAGACATCTACATTCTGCAGTGATAGAAGTGCTTTCAAGGTGTGCAGTTTTTAGTTTAAGCTCCTAGCGTTTAGCAGCATATTTTGTCATGGCTGGTGATTTGCACATCAGCAATTTTGTTTTTGAGACCTTGCTTAAAGAAGGCACTATGAGGGAGGTAAGAGTCTTTGCCAGTAGCTGAAAGCCTGGTGGTGCCAGGTGCAAACCGTCTCTGGCAAAGCAGTGAGGTTTGTCCACTATGTCATTCCAGGTTGACAGAAACTGGATCCCCTTTGAAAGACACCAAAAACTAAGCCAATTATTTAAATTGAGTGGCCGCAGTGGTGCAGCGGTTAGCATTGTTGCCTCACAGCAAGAGGTTCTCTGGTTTGATCCTCGGCTGGCATGCCTTCTGTGTGGAGTCTGCATGTCCTCCCTGTGGTTGCATGGGTTTCCTCCGGGTGCTCTGGTTTCCTCCCAAAGACATGCTGTAGGTGGATTGAACACTCTAAATTGGCCCAAGGCATGAGTGTGTGTATGTGTGTGCCTTCTGTGGAAGGTTGGGTGCTGGGCTGGCAACTCAACACCGTAAAACTCCACTGCCAGTCATGAGCGGACAGGTGATCTGCTGTAGTGATCCCTTACTGGGAAAATCCGAAAGAAGAAGAAGATGTTTTGTTTATACTGTAGCATCATTCTATAAGAAGAAGAAGATGTTTTGTTTATATTGTAGCATCATTCTATGTGAGGGTAATATGCAGCTCAAGGCTAGGGATATACCTGCCTGGGACACACACTGTACTTGGAGAGCTCATCCACATCTCTCTTCATATAGTACAGTGAGGTACACCTCAGGTGGTTCAGTCCAACATGAGCTATGACAGAGGCACAATGGTACTTGTTGCTGAAGACCTGAGTGCGTGTGTGATTTGATGAATCCTGGCACCGGACAAGCAGCTGACAGTGACTTTCTCCTTATATAACCGGGTGAGTGGAATATTGGGTGTTTCACTATAGAGTCTCCAATGACAAGAAAATTTGTTTTTTGAGTGTTGCACCTTAAGGGCTTAGTAGGTGAGACACTGGTGTTGCTATGTGTCTTGTGTGCTGTGGGAACTGTGTTAGTTGTAGCAGTCTTTTGTTTTTGAGGTCTCTAGTGTTTCAGTAACTTTTTTGAGAGAACCTCTGCGTATGTTGATTTATGTGTTGGTTGCTTACTATTTGTATGAGTAGTTGTACTATGTGCAAGAGTAGTGGTGGTTGAGTTGACAACCTTTCAGGGATTCATCTCTCACACTCTGTATTCGAATGAGTTATTAGTAGAGGGTCGTCAGTGTACATGAGACAGTTGCTACACTGCCTCAGGAGACTCAAGTCAACAAGGCTGGCAGTAGAAGCAAGGGTAGCCCATCTGTCCATAATACTTGGTTTAAAGAAATGTTATCACAAACTGGGTGCTTTCAGGACTGATTTAGGAGATGCTCTGTAGATTGGTATTTCTGATGGAATTTTTGGCTTGTGGTTTAATAGGTCACAGCTCACTAGCAATACTTCTTAGACCAGAGATCTACTAAAGATGAGGACTATACTAATGTATAACAGCTGTATGTAAGGGAATATTTGTTGAAATTATCTGCATAGCTGTGGCGCACAATTGTGTGGCAGTGTATGATGCTACACAATACGCAAATAAGCAGAATACCATTCAAATGCAAGGCTTAAATACCAGAAGCTAAAAACTAAAAAAATAAAACTTTTAAAACCTCAAAGAACCAATGAAGGTGCTTACTACAAGCCTTAGACCAATCACCCTTCACCAGGCAGGTTCCAATCAGGACACTTCTCTCACAAGGGTGCAGAATTGCCCCTTCCAATCAAAGATGGCTTTTGGGTTGGAAAGTGTGCTCAGAATACAATAGCCACTAAAACAGACCTAGGTGCAGCAAATGGATTGCTTACAGATACTGCAAGAAAAACTAAAACCACCAGCTTCTTATTGATGACTCTCCTATACACCACTCCTGTCCTATCAAACTTAATACTCAAAGAAAGAAAGAAATTTGCCTCATGCTACAATAAAGTAGCTAAATTTGCCACCAGTCTCTCACATAGGACTCACCATTGTCAAAGCTTAAAGTAATTAAACTGGCTTGAATAATACAACTACCTAACATATTCCTAAATAACTACAGCACACAAACTCATTCATCATCCAGAAAAAATGTCCTGCACTACATAATGTATTAATAGACTACTATCCAACAAGGAACCTCCACTCTAGTAACAAATTTTTATTACTTACAAATAAGTCAAATAATGTTGCAGGAGACAGTCTACTCCCAATATGTTGCTAAACTCTGGAATAGTATCCCCACATAAATAAAACTCTCCAGCAAACTCAATAGTTTTAAACCGCTGCTTAAACAACATCTTAACCAATCCTGCTCCTACACGTGGCCATCTCAAGGTTCAGACTTTTGTGTTAGCTGTATGATACTCTCCAAATGCTATCCTTAAAAAGATTACTCTCAACTTCTTACTGAAATGATAAAGCATGTTTTATACATAACTGCTAGCTGTGCAATCCACTAAATTGCACATGGGCTTTCTCTTTAAGAACTTCCACCTCTGCAAAATCATAGAATGTAAAGATGTAACTACTATTCGTGTATAAATGTGATAGAAATGTAATTACTCTGTGTTTAACTGCAACTTAGTAAAATGCAGTGTAAGCAAATGGAGCTTTTTTTCCCCAGGCCTCTGCTATAAATGAGCATTAACCAGTCGGACTTTCCCAGTAAACAAAGACAAATAAATAAATAAAAATAAATAATAAAAATATCTACATCTGCTAAAATAGCTTTGGAGAATTTAAAAATGGAGGATTCACAAATATAAATTAATTACTTTGCGGCACAGAACACAGTTTATTTGCAAATGACCCATCATCTTCTCTCATTTTACACATACAAAGTACTGAGTATCATCTACAAAGTTCATCAGAAGAAGAAACAAAATAAATGCATATACAAAACAAACTAGTTCTTCTGTCTGCTTTGCTGTGGGAGGCAGATTTTGTTTTATGGTTAATAAAGAACCAAAAAAGAATTTTGCAGGCAAGAGAAACATTCAAAGTGTCAATACAGTATTGTCAATGGCATGGCAGCTGCCACTTACTACTCATTTTTTGACAGATTTGCCAGGTTTTAAGCACTCCCCCAAGTTGCTCTTAGGGAATACTAGTTGCAAAGGACTCTGCCAAATTTCTGTGTTGGATTGCCATGCCTCTACTGCTGTCTGCTGCTTACTTTTTGCCATTTCATTCTTGATATGACTCTACCCCCAGGCTGGCAGGAAAGAATAGCATCAGCATAGGTGTGACAAGTTAGCAGATGTTCATATTTTCTTTTTCCATTTACATAGTTATGTCCAAATGGCAATCAGAAAATCTTTACTGACACTTACATTAGCTCTGCTGTCCTTGTTACTGTCATTGACAAGCTAGCTGCATTCATCTTTTCAGTCTGAGCCTCTCTTTATTTATGTCTTCTGTGTTTAATGTCACTCACTGATATGCAAATGCAATTGAAATACCATGTATCCCTGTAGGTGTACAGAGGTTACTGCAGTACTGAAACTGTCTGTTTGCATGTAGCTTATTAGTACACTTGACTGCTTGCCTATTTCTTATTGGTCTCTGTTGTGTGTTCCTACTTATTGAGCAATAGTTTAACCTGCAGCAGGTATCAGCACTTTCCTTGTGATACAACTTTTCCTGGACATTTTGTGGGTCCATATAGTGCTGCAACAATGATAGATAATGGCTTTGACTATACACATGCACCTGAATCATTACTTCACTGCTTAGAGTCTCTGCAGTGTGCAAGCACACAGACTGACTGCTGCTCTGGCCCTCTTCAGTCTGCTCCTACCCCCATCCCCAAGTGTCAGTGGCACAATAAGTAACACTTTCACCATTGATGCAGAAAGTTATGAGTTCTATTCCTTTCTCAGATAGATGGATAGCTGGAACTGCAATAGAGCATAATGAGAGTGCTGCCCTCTGGAGAGTGTCATCTCTTTTGTTATTAAATTCTTTATCCTTTGTTGACTAGGTTAGTCCATCTAGGCTAGTAGCCTCTTTTCAGAGGAGAACTGAGGTGGCATTTATACTACTAAGGGAAATTTGGCTAGGGCAAGGAGGAACGTTCCCTACTCATTATTGTTGCAAATAGGACTTATTTTGCATGAGCACTTCCTGTTTCCATTCCAGGCATGGAGGTAGCCCAGAGAAACAGGGAGGCAGACAGAGAGAGAAGGAGATAATGCTGTGGTGAGAGACTAGAGAATGAGTTCAGGATTCTGAGGAGTTGTTTCAAAGAAATCTGTTTGATGAAGATAAGTAAAAAAAATGATGGTTGTATAATCAAGAAAAAATGATGGATGCATAATTACAACTCAACAGTCAGGAAGGTTGAGTGATGATTTACTTGAAGAAATGGTGATGCAGAGTGAGCCAGAAAATGAAGGAGATGTTCCTGGGGGCATTATGGAGAAAATTCAAAAGGACAATACAAAGACAATCCTGAAGAATAGTGGTGAGATGAGAAAGAAAGCATATGGAGACAAAGTAAAAGAAGACAAAAGGGGAGTAGCAGGAAAGAAAGAGGCAGAGGAAAATGAAGTACATGGTAAGGATTCAAGGTAAAGAAGACAAAGTAAATGGCAGGTATGAAGTGTGGGACAATTTAATAGCCACTTTGGGTGTAAAAGTACATGAGGTAACAGCATTTATTCTTATTAACAAAGAGACATTTTGTGACATTATATCTCAGACTGTTTTTCCAATGGAAATTTTTCTTGTAGAATATGAAAAAAGAAAGACAATAACCTATGAAATCTTTATGTGACAAAAGCATTTAACAGGAAAACAAAAATGAAAATGTATGTACAATTTCAAACAGAGATGGAAAGGAAGACTTTGAGAAGACACTTAACTACATGTAAAGAAGTACTGGACATTGCAAAAGCATATGATAAAAGGGATTTATGTACTGGTAGATGGGATTGTAATATTGTATTAAAATAGAATAATAAAAAATATATACATATACAGATCCTGATAAATGTAGAGGGAAACGAGGGTGTCATAAAATACTAGAGATAAGTAAAAAAAAAAAAAAATATATATATATATATATATATATATATATATATATATATATTTTTTTTTTTTTTTGTGGAAAAGAAGCTAATTTCACAAGTGACTGTGATAAAAGAAAATGTTACATTTGTGGAGAAATTGGACTTGATACAAAAATGGGAATTGGAATGTTATAAATGTAACAAAACTGGACATTTATGAGTGGATTGTAAAATAAAAATAAGGGTAAGGAAAGGAAAAAAATAGAATAAATTGAACAAAGGCAAGAAATTTAGAAGTAATAGAAATAGAAAAAAAATTAGATGCTAAATTATAAAAAGGACATAAAATAATGCTTTGAAATGAGTGATGAAGAAGACATAAATTGGGGATAGTAAAACTATATATATATATATATATATATATATATATATATATATATATATATATATATATATATTGGTAGAAGGGAAAAGACAGAAAATGAAACTTTAAAGTGAAAAGTACAAAAGAAAAAAAAAAGAAAGGAAATAGATGAAAAAGAAACACACAGGCAGTGGTTAAAGGTTGGTGTAATGGTTAAGCTGTTGACTTGCAAACACAAGGTACAGTTTTTGATTCCCAGCTCTTGAAAGTAAATTATCTAAACTGCGAATGACCCATTAAGGCTGACAGCCTAGTAATTAGCTATGAACTTATAAATCCAAGGAAAATATAAACTTTAAATTTTAGAGTGCTTTCTAAAAATGTGAATAGTATTAAGAATATAGTTG
This sequence comes from Protopterus annectens, assembly GCF_019279795.1. Lineage (NCBI taxonomy): Eukaryota > Metazoa > Chordata > Ceratodontiformes > Protopteridae > Protopterus > Protopterus annectens. The sequence continues at coordinate 512,057,666 of NC_056735.1, forward strand.
GAAAAATACAGATTTTGGAATGGTGTAATACATTTGATATAATTATATTAGGAGACACGAGATTCTAAACAAATGAAGAATGACTGCAAACAGAGAAACTATGGGGAGGAAAGATAATTTGAAATTTGGTAAATGAAAGGTGTTCTGGAATAGCCACATTCTGTAGAAATATAGTAAAGATATTAAATATATTTTTAGTAAAATGTGAAGATTAACCATTGTAGATGTAAAGTGGAAAGAACAACTATATAGAATTATAACATTATATGCTTATACTAATTTTAAAGAAAGGGAAAGCTTATTTCATCAGATTTTAGACTATATAGTGATAAATATGAATAATATAATAACAGGAGACTTTAATTGTGATTTAAGAGGCAAGCACAAAAGAAAGGAAATGATATAAGAAAAATGTTAGACGTTATAAGATGTGGTAAGTTAAAACTTTGAAACAAAAATTCATGGACTTACAAAAGGGGTATGTATATAACTGAAATAGATTATTTGATAGTATTAGAAGTTTAATTACAGGAAGAGGTAGTTTAAACAAGGTTTTCTGATCATCTTGCAATATATCAAGAGATAGAGGGGAAAAAATGAATATATAAAAATAGGCAAAGGAATAAAAAGGCTAAACTGAAAAGCATGGAATGAAGAAGGACAGAAATTAGTAATGCAGTTATGGAAAGATTATATTACTATGAGAACATTTTAGAAATAAATTGTCTGAATGGTGGATGATATTTAATGAAACATATAAAATGCTTTTAAGGTGGCAATATGATATGATAAAAGTGGAGAAAGAAAAATGTAAAAGGACATATAATTATGTATTGGACGATTTAGAACACAATGATAGAAAGCGCTTTGACAAAGAAAAAGAATTATATGAAAGAAATCAAGAAAATACAAGCAGTGTTATATAAGCAAATATATCTTTACGAGGAAAAAATAATTATTTAGTTACTAAAGCAGATTAGTAAAGGAAGATGGTAGAGTAACTTAAGAAAATATATGAATAATGCAGTACAATATGTACAAGGAATGTTTAAAGAAAAAAAAAATAACAGTGAAAAAGCATGGAAAGATAAACAGTTAACAGAAAAAGAAAATAAGGATTTGGAAAAGTAGATTTCTTTATATGGGCTAAATAAAGTATTTGGACAAGTAAATATAGATTCAGCTGCAGGAGAGATGGAATATGGCATGAAATGTGTAAAAATGTAAGGGAGTGTCAAAATAAAATATTTATTAAAAATTTGAATGAATGGTTAAATGAAGGTTGTATGGATAAAGGCTTATGTAATGGAATATGTAAATTCATACTGAAGAAGGAAGCTAGAAGACAATTAAAAAATGGAGACTAATAGTATTGAATAATAATAATGATTATAAGATCTTTATGACAATAATACAAAAGAAATATAAGACAAAATGAAAATATTATGGAAGTTAGTATATATAGTATAAAGTGTAAGCATTGTCAAGAATTATTAATGATAAAGTATGGATGATACTATTGATACAAAAAGAAGAAGTGGAACTCATAATAGGAGACATTAATAAGGCATGTGATACAGCTGGACATAAAATCATATGGGAAATAATGAACGAATAGCATTGGGAAAGTTAGGAAATTATGTATGTCAGCTTATAGCAGTAATAAAATAAAAATACTTGTAAATGGATGGCTAACCTCAGAGGTGTATATGATGAGTGGTGTAAGACAGGGATGCCCAATAAGTTGTATACTCTTTGCATTAGTTATGAATGTGATAGTATGAGAAACAAATTACAAAATGAAGGAGGTATGGTATAGAAGACCTGAAGGGTTAAGAATTTCAGTTTAGTTAACATATGCAGATGATATAACAATTGGATAAAAGAAGTAATAATTTGCACAAATGGATGCCTACAGGTGATAGGGATGGCTTTAAATAAAGAGAAAAGTAAAGGTTTTGGTGATGTAGTAAAGATGTGGGGTATATATTTTACAATGAATGAAATTTCTGTGTTAGGTATAAAATTTGAGAATAAAGATATAAGTGGAATTCAATGGAAAAATGAAACAGTAAAAGAACTAAAATAAACCTGTCATTTCTGGATAATACATCAATTATCATTCAGAAAAAAGGTTTGTTTGATAAATTTAGTACTACTGATAAAACAGCATACTTAGCAAGTATATTTATGTTGCCAACTGTAGTTGAAAAGGAATTACTGCAGGTATTTTTCAATTTGCATGTGGTTCTAGGTTAGTTAAACTCAGTAAAAAGAGGAGTTTTGTATGTAAATAAAGAGGAAGGAGGTTTAAGTTTAATTAACTCAGTGGTATAATGCTGCTTCATTAAATTTGTAAAAAGTATTAAAGTGGATAAATAAAATGAGAGAATAGTAGCAAAACTGTATAAATATAAGCATGATAAATTGGGGGGGTATTGTAAAAAAGAGCAAATGCTAAGAAGAATGTAAAATGAAAAAATATATTATTAGCAAGAAAAAACTATTTTTGGAAAATTAAAAAATGATGCTTTAGAATAAGAAAGTAAAGTATGGTATAAGAATGTAATGGAAAAACATTACTATTTAAAACTATGGGAAAAGCTAACAGATGAAAAATTAAAACTATAAAAATAAGCAAATGGTGTAATCAGAAAGTAGAATGTCAAGATTTTTGGTGGGCACTAGTATTAGATAATTACTGTAAAAGAAATATGCCATATAAAAAGAAAAGTGGTAGAATATGTTTACATTGTCAAGAAGAAGAAGCTACTGAACATGTACTTTTTAAATGTAAAATAGTAAAAATGTTATGAGGAAAACTATGTAAAGATTTTTCTTTCAAAAATATAAAAGAAGTGGATAAAATAAGCATGGATATGATTAAAGGAGAACTCTGCCTAAAAGTCAATTTTTTCTTTTGAAAAAGTGTTTTTATTCCCTGAAATCCAAGGCTAAACACTTCACATACAGATAAAAAATCCATAACTTAATAATTAATTTTGCCTTTCTTTCTTCATATCTCTCATCTGTTACATCACAACAGCTAGTAAGAGTGGCACAGTAATTAAGTTAGGTCACTTATCCCAAAAACAGATGCATTAAGAAAACAATGCCATTTAAATGTGGCTTATCAGTTACAGATTGCCAGCATCATACCTCAGATAAATAGTGTAGCCTGGAGTCTGAACAAAGGCAGAGCTTTCAAGCTTGGTTTACAGATGTAAACATCTTTCCTTGTAATTAAACGCAGTGCCACAAAGAAAAAAGACAAACATGTTTATCTAACTCTTCTTTCTTTCTGCCAATATATGATTTTGTATTTTTTCTATACTGTAATTTCTGCAAAAGTGCATATCTCTTCTAGAGTTGGGGAAAGAAACTTAACATCGAAGACTTAATTCTAGCTGCAGTATTTAAAACTGAATGCAACACAAACCATCTTAGCCCAAGTAATACCCATTAATCAGTGGGGTCAGATTTCTCACACTTGAACACTGAACTATAGCTTTTACTTTGAAAATAACAATTAACCCAGCTACATTTTCAAGTCTGTCATTCAAACATTCCTTAAAATGCTGCAACAGAGATGGCCACCAATGAAAATCAAATTAAGCAAAGTAATTAAAATGTGGATTGATGCTGACAGTGAAAAGTTAGCAGTCCCAGCAATGTTGTCAAATGATGAGAGAGAACTACAGTAAATGATCCCATCATCTTAAGGACTTTTTTCTGTCCCTCTAACATGACATGAGGAAAGTGGAGCCATTGATTGGAAAACAAAATAATGCTACCCATGGCAACCTCCTTCATATCATTTTGGGGTATAATAAATTAGAAAATAACAGTAACCATTTGCTTTGATACAGAGGTATCAGCAATGCTGAAAAGTTCAAGATTTGCTGAAAAACATTTGTTTTCAGTTTTTGGGTGCGGTTCTGCTTTAAATATGGATAGCATAAGAATTGAAGTAAATGGTATGTTAACATAATAGATAAAAATTTATTTTATGTCATATGGGTTAAATGGAATGAAAGGATAAAGAAATTATGTTTAATAGTAAATAGATTTTAGCAAAAAATATTAAGTAAAATTAGATGGTGGTTATTGAAAAAGGAGTGGGTGTATAATAGGGATGGAAATTTAGTATAACCGAAGGAAAATTATTAATATGTGTAAATATATTTGTATATCTATGTATTTATACATTTGTAAATATGTTGCAAATAAGAGTTATCTTTTTACATATAAACAAAGGATCCCTATTTTTTGATGAGTGCTTTGGGATCTTTTACATCCTCATGAGCTACCACCTAATCAAGCAGATAGGGGCTTGATTTAACATCTCATATGAAAGATATCATAGACAGTGGAATGCAGCACACCCCTTATGCTGTACTACAGTGTCAGTAATTTATGTACCTAGAGTGGGAATGTAGTCACAGCTTTTTTTGCCAAAGGAGAGTATGCTACTTGTTGTGCCAATGGCAATGATGAGTGGATGACACTCTTGAATGAATCTTTAAACCAAAGTCCCATCTGCTTGAGTTGATCATAGCTCAGGTAGATCCCACAAAACCTATTGAAAAGAATTGGGATATTTTATTTAATACAACATAAACACATTATATTTACAAACTTTACATATGTATAAGCACATTTCTGTTTTTTTACTATATTTTATTTTCCTTACAATATCCCCATTAATTTTCTTCAATAACTGACCCCCTCTCCTTCTTCCACAGCCTTAATCTTATTTTTTTGCAATATATCTGCCAAAATCAATTTCCCATTAAACAAAATTTCCTTCAGTCTTTCTCTCAAAATAACACATAATACAAATATAAAATAAATTCTTATGAATCCTTCCAGTTTATTATTTCTTCTTATTCATATAACACACATACATAATCACATTCATATCTACATTGTTTATGTTATTCTTAAAAAAGTTTCATCATATAACTTTTTCCAGAGGATCATCATTCTTTTACATTTTAAAAAAAATCTTTTTTCTCTTCTTCACGACAAAATAAACACACTCTTCAATGTTCTTTTTTGATAGCATATTCACTGTTTCTGTAACATATTACCAGTCTCCATAGAAAATTCTGATATTATACTATCTTGGTACACAACTTTTCCATATTTTAAGAGCTTTATGTCTTCTGGTAATTTTTTCCCAATGGATTTACTTAACAATATAATTTCATTGCATTATTATACTATATCAATCTTTTTTTTCTCTTCTTCATGGCAAAATAAACACACTCTTCAGTGTTCTTTTTTGATAGCATATTCACCATTTCTGTAACATATTAACAGTATCCATAGAAAATCCTGATATTATACTATCTTGGTACACAACCTTTCCATATTTTAAGAGCTTTAATTATATCTTCTGGTATTTTTTCCCAATGGATTTACTTAACAATATAATTTCATTGCATTGTTATACCACATCCTTCTACTTTTCTCTATATCAATCTTTTTTTTCTCTTCTTCACGACAAAATAAACACACTCTTCAATGTTCTTTTTTGATAGCATATTCACCATTTCTGTAACATATTACCAGTCTCCATCGAAAATCCTGATATTATACTATCTTGGTACACAACTTTTCCATATTTTAAGAGCTTTATATCTTCTGGTAATTTTTTCCCAATGGATTTCCTTAACAGTATAATTTCATTGCATTATTATACCACATCCTTCTACTTTTCTCTATATCATAATTTTTATTTCCCATGCTAACATTTTTTCTTATATATTTTTTTTAATTTCTTCATTCACGTGTTCTTTTTTCTCTATTTCTTATTCCAATCATTTCCCAGATATTTTTTACTTATATTTAAGTGTTCTCACAAATAAAGTATCATTAACATTCCTTACCCACTTTAAAGCAATATACAGCTTCAAAGAAGCAGAATAGACAACTGGATATAGTTATCCCAATCCCGGCTTCATCTTCACTCATATGCAACACACACACCTCTTTTCTCTGGGTTTAATCTTGAACCCCATATGAAAGAAAACACCAGTTGTACAATTTCATTTTCATATTTTATTGGGATCATATAAACATTCTAGTTAAATGCAGTTTTTCATATTAATATCAAATTCACTAGATAAACGTTTTACCTGAATGCTAATCTATACATTCTCTGCAGAAGATGTATTTCTTTCATTTCTTTGATCAACCCATCCTATTAAATTGTAACTATATTTTTCCAAATTTTATTCCTAGCAAAGACAATTAATTCATTGAAAAACACAAAAATATTTCACCACATCTCCCATACTCTTGCTTTTATCATTTCCTTTAAACAGCCATTCTGACAAACCAGTGTTCCCCTCATCCATATTTTGTTCATATCTGTTACAACAATATCATCCATGTATATCAAAACAACTGGTATCACAATTTCTTTTTGCATTACATATCTAGCATCTTTCATTTTATAAGCTACTTCAGTCATAATCACATTCATCACAAATGCATATTTCTTAACTCAGCTACCCATACACTAACATTCTCACCCTATTATTCTGTTACACTGAGATAGACAATCCCCTAATTGTATTACCTATTCCATACTTCCTCAAAACATTCCACAATGTATCCTGCCCCACAGTATGAAATGCCTTACTAATATCACCAACCATAACTTTCACATCATCCATTTCACTTATAATATGCAAAATTTCTTACACAACCAATAACAATACTTGACATCCCTTCTCTTTTAAACATTGTATACATTCTTCTGCAACAACCCATTCTTCCTTCCATTGTCCTCTGTATTATTCACATAAATAGTTTTATAATCCATGTTATTTAGTATAAGTCATCAGTCTTTTTATTCCTCGCATCTTTCTTCCATATAAATTGTAGTACCCTACCACATAACTCATTATAATCCATACTTTCCTTCAACTATTCTTTTGGTATATTACAAAATACCATCTTTGCAAATCCATTAATTTCTTGTATAATCAATACCCTGTACCATCCGTGCCTGATACTGAATCAAAATTTACTTTCCTAAACATTTCATCCAATGAACTGCTAGTATTTTTTTTTTTTTTTTTTTTGCAAATCCTTCTTTAAAATTTTCTGGAAATTTGTTTACTTTCCATTATCTCTTATTTTTCACATGCTGTACTTCAATACTCATCAATTGCTTTTCTGCTCTTTTTCCATCTCCTTTTTTTTTTTTCATTATTCTTGTTATACTAATATCCTCCTTTACTATTTTACCCCAATATGCAGACACCTCTTCTCTTCTCTTTTGTAAATAGTATCTGTGTCTAAACATTAATGCCTTATTTTTTAACTTGTTTATATGTTTATTTTTATATGATAATATTCTCTTGTATTATTCTCTGAATTCTCTAATACATTTCTAAAATGTTTCCCATATTTCACTATCTTTTCCTTTCTTACATCATCCTGACTCCAAAAAAGCACTTTTCATACTTTTTATGCAGTCTGCCACTCAGACAAGTTTTTTGTAGATGTTTTTCATCATTGTATGATCCTTCCATAAATCCAGAATTTCCCACTCTCCCATTTCACCCCATAATCTCTCATTGATTCTGTTTTATTTCCTTTCCCTTTTTTTCCCATCTTCATACCTTATAGTTCATTTTTCCCATCACCTCTATCCATATTGCTAAGTGGTCTGAGAAACCTATCAGAACTATATCTCCATTGCTACCCCCAAGTCTTCCACTAATACAAAATAATCAGTTTCATATCCAAGTATCCCCATATATAAGTATATTGACTTTTATTCCACATAACTGACTTATCATATTTTATCACTTCCTGTATTTTTACATCATGCTCTTTGTTTTTACTTCTTCTCCTTAAATCACAATTAAAGTCCCCTGAAATTATAATTTTTATGTTAGCTACCACATAGTCTAATATTTGAAAAAAACAGATTTTTCTTTCCTTGCTAGTTGTGCATGCATACAATGGTATAATTCTATAAACATTTTCTCCACCTCACATTCACATCAGTTAACCTTACCAACAGTACATCTAGTATTATCTCTGTTTCTTTACAGAACAACTTTCATTTCAGTTTAAAAATGTTATGCAAAACAATTTGGCTTAGCGACATCCAGGTAACCTCAAATACTGAAATCAAATTAGATTATATTGAAAAGGAACTCTGCAAACTGGATCCAAGCAAAGTATAGGGAGGAGACAAAATTTGTAATAATGACCTAACAACACCTTGGCATGAACTTATAGTACCACTGTATCTGTTAGTAAGGTTGTATAAATATGGGAAGATTCCTCAGGATTGGAAACATATGTTAAATGTGCCTTTAAGAAAAAGGGGAGTAAGACAAATCCAGAGTCATACAGATCCATAAGTTTACTTTCATGTTGTAGAAAAATAATGGAGAAGGTCATATCGGATTAGTTATTGCCAGAACTGGAAAGGTTTGAACTTGAAACCATACAGCCTTGGGTAAATACTATCAACCCTCTTACACAGACCTCCTTTCTCTCATCTAAATTATTTATTTCAGTAATTCTAGACCACAAAGCAGACAGAATGCAGATTAGCATTATTAGTGCTGCATACTTACAATTTACTGTGCATCATTGTGATGCCTACTGATGTTACCATCTAATAGACTCACCACTGAACACAGAGACTTGACTATATTTGCCAAAAGTATAAACTAGTCAAAACTCTCGACACTATTTTTACTACATGTATAATCTTAACTATGTGTATAAATCCAGGTAACTACAAAATGTTGTGCATGTGATGTAATTGTTGTAATCTGATATTGTCTGCATTACTCTGTTCACTATAACTGTGTACTAGTGTATATGCTACCTCTACTTATTATTTTCATCACTGTATTTTATACTGTATTTACTACTGATTTTTTTTTATTACTGTATGTTATGTTATTACTGTATGAAGCTTTTCTTCCTGGGCCTCCGCTGAAAAATTTCAGCCCTGCCCAGTCAGACATCTTCCCAGTAAACAAATATAAAATAAATAAATAAATCAGGATGCATATGTTAAAAATAGATTTATTATCATCTGTAACATGGTGTTCTATGTTCAGCTATGAATGAAAAAATTGTGCTATGAAGGAATTTATATAGATTTAACTTTAGTGTTTGATAGGGTCATGCATAAATCACTGATGAATAAATTAGAACAACTAGGTAATGATGTGCTCTGGATAAGATGGATAGCTGTATGCCAAGTATCATACAGCAATTAGACAGGTGGAATTTGAGGTTACAGTCAGGTTGTCCCATGAGGATCTGTCCTAGGCTCTTACTTGTTTAGATTGTATCTTTCAGACCTTTTTCATCAGAGGCATTCTATTGACTGTATGCAGATAACTTGAAAATTGGTAAACTGATTACATATGTTACAGATAGGGCATGCCTACAAAAGAACTTGACTAAACTGACCATTTAGGCACAGGAGAATAATATGCTGAAAGATACATCAAAAACTAAGCATATGAGATTTGTGAGACATAAATTGAAAGGTGTTAAGGACCTGGGTATAGAGGTCTATCCAGCTTTGAGTTTTTCTAATCATATCAACCAATTGTTTAGTGACATTTATAGAACTATAGGTTGTGCAAAAAGATTTATAAAGTCTAGGAAATCAGAAATTATGAGGTCATTGTTTGTTAATCCCATTATTAGACCTAAACCTGAGTATGAAATAATGATATGGAAACCTTAAAAGAAAACAAGCATGAGAAACTGGAAAGCGTACAGGGGACATATACCAAAGGCATCAGTCGATGTGAAAATTTAAGTTATCTAACACTAAAATATCTGAACCTGTACAGTGTTTCATATAGATATTTAAGAGGAGACATTGTTCAGGTATATAGGGCATTTAGCGATAACTACCTCTGGGAATGTTTGGAGTTATCGAAAAGTAGTAGAGAATCATTAGGCAACCTAAGTTTAAGATTCTATAGGAATGAGAAGTGTACTAATTGGTTTTCTGAGACAGTAACTGATGCATGGTATCCCTATAAGGCCTAGCCACAACTCTCCATCTAAGGGCTGTTTATTAGACATCTTCATAATTCATTTCCCTTTAAAATTTGACAAAGCAACTTGCCTTCCTTAGATAATTAGTAACTATCTTCCTGTATAAGCCATCCTCAAATTAAAATCATGTAAACCACCCTCAGTTTCAATTCTCTTTGGAAATAAACCTGAATCTAAAGAATATAGATCTCTAGATAGAGTCGGGTTTATTGACGATTAGTAACTATCTTCCTGTATAGGCCATCCTCAAATTAAAATCATCCAAACCACCCTCAGTTTCAATTCTTTTTGGAAATAAACCTGAATCTAAAGAATATAGATCTCTAAATAGATTCTATAGTACTATTTGGGGAAAAATCTATTCTGCTACTTATCTTTCCATTTCTGTTAAAAATTAAGCTCCTTACTAACCCTATGCTAGGTATATACTTCCCACTAATCAGGATGTGATTCAATGGTTAATGCTGCCCCTAGCATAGCAGAACCATTAAAATCCTTCTAAAATGAAAACTAATCCTGGTACCAATGGAAGGCAAGAAATGTCCACACAATTCACGATAATTTTCTTAGTCAGCAAAAGTAGCTAATACCACCTACCTCAGAAGCAAGGCCAAAGAAAACAAATTTAGCACATTTTCAAAGATATTGCCTATTTAGAAAATAAAGAAAAATTACAAATGCACACTCTTAGTATCTGATGACTACATAAATGAAATTAAAAAAAATTACAACCTCACATTCATCAAATCATTTCAACAATTTCACCTCAAATTGCATTTCTAGTCAACCAGTGCATTCGCTCACTACGTATACTGTTGACAACCAGGTCACTTTCAACAGCAAACACAAAACTTCATTTTATACTGTCATGGTCCTGCCTTACTCTTTCAAAGTATTACTGCTCAGGTAACAAGACTGCACTAAAAATGGACACTAAACCTTATTCTAGTCCCAACCATATGCATCCCCTTCTCTTCCAATTGGAGGCATATCCCTTATTCAAACCTCAAACACACTTCTTTAATATTTCTCTTACCTCAGAAGTACTTCCTGTACAATTCAACCACTACCATAATTCCAATAACTAAAAATATTTTTCCACTAGGGCCTCAGGATAACTGACCCATACATATTCTAGAGCCTTTAGTCAAAGTTTTTGAAAACATCTTGTGAGTAAATATTTGAGCACATCAATAAGTACAATCTACTCACAGATACACAACACAGCTTCAGGCATGCGCACAATACATAGACTACAATTTACAGACTCAAAGAAAAAAAAATTTCAGATTGAAAAGCAGACGCTCACAGGAACACTTTTTATTGACCTCACACTGGAGAATATGAAAATATTAACTATTGCATGCTACTAGACAATCTACTCAAATTTTTATTTGCTAAAATACCATCTTTTAGTTTAGCTAACTTCACAACTAAACCTATCAAGTACAATCAGCAACACCTAGCAAATACTGGAAATTTCTCCTCAGGTATCCCAGAAGTCTCAGGTTGAAGTACCATCCTTTACTCCTTAATTATTAATGAACTTCCCATTTTAAATTTCCACACCTAGCGTAACACTGTTTGCAGATGGTATTGCAATGCACAGAAACAGTTCCACCTGTAATGGAATACAAAAAGATCTTCAAATAACATTAAACACACTCTGTGACTGGATAACAACCAGGACCTTTTAGTTAATCTCTGCAAGACAGCCTCTATGCCATTTGCTAACCAAAAAAGGCTACCCCAAAACAATCCTGCAACCCTTTTCTATCCCTTTCAATACTCCGTATAACTGGAATAACAACAGAAATACTTAAGCCTAACCCTTGATCCTGCTATAGTCTCCATAATACACATCAACCTTACTAGCACAGATACAGATACCCAACATATTGCTGCATACTTCACACCCACAACCAAACATGGTGAAGTCATCAACATTCTCATATCTACACTTAAATATGCCCCATCCGTCATCAGCCAACACTCAGCCCAAAATGCAAATACAGTCAAACCCACTGCAATTAAAATCTGCATATTTATAGACCTAGATCCTGTAAATGAACACTGCAGGACCTCACTTCAGAAATCCAAATGTCTCCTTGTTGCTACCCATGCCAAAATACTTCCATTTACCCTCACATTTAAGTTAATATAATACAGATACTGTCCCCACCAATAAACAAATTAAATGTCAGATCTTTTCCTTATAAACTCTGGGATCAAGTCAATAAAACTTTCTCATTCCATGGACCACCCATCAACTTGGCCATATTAGAAAGGTCTTTTAGTAAAATTTTACCTGCCAGTTGCAACCATCTTCCAACTGAAATTTACTTTTTTATCGGTGTTTGTTTAACAGGATAGTCCAACTGAGGAGTACCCTTTTTCAGCAGAGGCCTAGAGAAAAAAAGTTCTATTATATAGACATCATGGACATCATTTGCATTGCTTAATCATTTCCAGTCAGTTTCATTCATGACCAACAATATCCATTTTTCAAACATCCTTTACATCAGTTACATCATTTATGAACAGTTTTGATTAAAACTAACAATTCCATTTTTTTATGATTACATTTTTTAAGATAGCTAGAACAGCCCAAAGGAAAAAAATAGGGGAGTAGGCACAAGCAAGGAAAATAAAGGAGATGAGATGACAGAGGAAGGTATAGTTGTGATAACAGTACATTAAGGTGTGTGCAATAGAAAGTTATGCCACAAATTCATATAGATAAGTTTAGTACCAGTTTAACCAGTGGTGGTTCAGGTGCAGAGACATTTGTCTATCAGGTGCTGCTTCAGTTAGCATTTACAGTCTTTAAGGTTGCAGACTGTTCTTAAATGGAGCAGGATGGTAATCTAGATATTAGCAATGCAGTATGAATAGAGGGAGTATCCTGCATTATTGGCAAGTTTAGTTATGGAGAGTAACGATTAGTTAGAAGTGCAGAAGTCTGTTAATAGGGTAAGGCTGAATGATGGAGTGAAGAAATGGGAATTTTTCAGAGCTGTGCAATAATTTAAAGGTTGTAATTAACTGTGAGTACAACAGAGAATTATTTAGTTTGAGATGCTTAATGGTTTTAGAGAGAGGCAGTGATGGGAACAAATTTGGTTTGGCTGCTTTATTATACCATTGTTCTAATTTGGCTGATACAAAGTAGTAGAGATTGGTTAGGATAAATCAGACATATAATATGGTGGGGAGTAGAAAAGAAGTGCCTATATTTTGTTTAGCTGACTCAGTAAGATAAGTGTTTTACTCTATAGAGGCAGCCTAGCTTTTGGCGAGTCTTCTTTATGGCTTGCTGAAGGTAAAGATGACATTTTAGATGGTCATCTATAATCTATAATCACATCTAGTAGTTTGCTGTTGGATACCAGTTCTACATTAGCCTTTTGGGATTACAGTATAATAAAGGTATTTTTTAAAAGGAGATAGAGTCAGGGGTGAACAGCAGTAGATTTTTTTTTTTTATTCAGCAGGAGTTGTGAGTTGTTGGGCCAAGTTTCTATGGAGACAAAGGATTCCCGGATTAATGTTTGTAATATGGATAGTGTCCTAGGACCACATATTAGAGTAGATTAATCAGCTTATTGTAGTATGGTTGTCATTGATAAATAAGTTAAACAATAGTGGTACGAGGGTGGAGCCTTGTGGGACTCCAGTGGATATAGGAAGGAATGAGAAGAAATTGGCTTGCTATTTCACTGCTTGAATCTAATTAGTGAGGTAACTAAGGAACCAGTTTAGTGGGGAGGGAGAAAGCCCATAGGGCAAGAGTTAAGAGAATTTGATGACTGACTGTGTTGAATGCCTTGGATAGACCCAGAAATAGGGCTGTATTTAGAAGATTTTAATTTCTGTTGTAATGTATTACATCTGTGAACGCTAGAAGGGCAGTGATTGTACTATGATTGGGTCTGAAACAATTATTTTAGGGAAGCTTGTGAGAAGTAATATATGTAGTAAGTTGAGAGTGAATGCATCTCTCCAAGATTTTGGATAAGGGTGAGGAATGGCTATTGGTCTTTAGTTTGTGAGCTCAGTTGATGGGCTACCTATATAGAAGGCATTATTACCATTATAGGATTTTTTTCTATAAAGTGGGAACACATTTTTCTTAAATAGAGAAGTTACTAGAATCAAGACAGGATATGCAAGTTTAGGATAAGCAAGGCTATTTGTTTCAAGTTTGAGGCATTCAGTTGGATGTTGGTCAGGAGCAATGGTTGTTGTTTTAAGGGTGTGTAGGTAATTTTTTAATTAAAGATGTTGGCACTGGAGTGAGTCTGAAGGTCTGATGTGTCTTCAGTAATTGCATTGAAATGTCTGGATTTTTAGTAGGTTTTTTTTGTAGGAGGGAGGTTATGGAATTTATAAAATATGAGTTGAACTGTGAAGCAATGTTTTGGGAGTTACTGACTGGGGATGGGATGGGTTTGGTTGATTTTCTGCATTTCACCAATGTATTCTTTGATTTCCAGACATTTCTCAGGCAGATTATCAAATACAAAGGATTCAGAATATCCTTTAAATTTCATTTCAAAGCAGTTGTTCCGGAGATGTAGACTAAATAGGTTACACACTCATTTTAGGTGATGGAAGAGCAGAGAGTTGCGGGTTCCATTCATTTTCAATTACTAGCACTGCAGTCAAACATTAGGAGGATGTTCCATTCATAATTAGGAAGTGTGAAATCATTGAGTCAGTGGTATATCAGATGGATGCAAAATATCTTATGGTGCTTATTGAAAAGAATATAGATCCTCATTTACATATTTACATACGTATATAAATTCTTTAATTGCACATATATATTTTACATGCATAGTGATATATTTATATTCCATTACTTTTGTATTCAATAACTATGCAATTCAGCACACATCATTTTCTTCTTTTTTCTTTTACAAACATATTATGGAGGAAATGTTATAATTCCTCCCTTTTCCTCACTTTTTTTCTGCCATAGATAAGTACTTTTTCAGCAATCCCAATAACAAGAACAGTAGTAGTGCACACATTAAACTCAATAACACCAATCAAAGTGTGCTGGAAAGAATGGGAAGAACCTAGTAACTATAACAATGGAAATTTAATGTTGTAAATATTACACAAAACTCACTTAATGCCTTAACATTAAAAATAACAGTGTTTTCACCTAACACTACAGACTTATTCAGAGCTATAGCACCAACACCAAACCTTAATTAAATACTTTCTGTGATAACCAGATATTTACATAATTAACCAATCAACCAATCAAAAACAATGAATTAAATAGTATTAAAACTCACTCCTATTGTACAAATTAGCAATACATCTTCTTCTTTTGGCTTTTCCCAGTTAGGGGTCACCACAGTGGATCATCTATCCACTCATGATTGGCAGTGGAGTTTTACGATGTCGAGTTGCCAGCCCAGTGCCCAACCTTCCACAGAAGGCACACACATGCACACACTCACACCTAGGGCCAATTTAGAGTGTCCAATTCACCTACTGCATGTCTTTGGGATGTGGGAGGAAACGAGAGCACCCGGAGGAAACCCACGTGACCACAGGGAGGACATGCAGACTCCACACAGAAGGCACCCCAGCTGAGAACCTCTTGCTGTGAGGCGGCAATGCTAACCACTGCACCACTGTGGCTGCCCACAAATTAGCAATACATACATTATATTTATACAGAAGAGGGAAGACAATACTTTAAAAATGTTTGTGAACATTTATATATGGGCAATGAATTAATGTTTTAAATGTTATCTAATACAATTGCATATATTATAGTGAATATATTGAATCATTTTTAAAAACATCTAGGTATATATATCACCATTTTTAAAAAAAATAAAAAATACATTTACAAATGAAATTATCACTAGATAAGCATTTGTTTATGAAAATCTGTCTATGACTTTGCTGCCCTTAACTTTAAAATAGCTGTAAGAGAGTTGTTTTCATTAATGCCCAGAGTTGGGGTGCAGTGGCTTTTAATTTTAATGTTAAGGCATTAAATGAGTTTCTTGTGGTGTTTACAACATTAAATTTCCATTTTTGTACTTCTTGGGTTTCCCATTTTTTCCAGCACACTTTGGTTTTATTGATGTTGGTGTGTGCCCTCTTGCCATTCTTGTTGTTGGTTTTTAGTGCAGTTTCTTTGGCAGCCAACTGGGAAGTAATTTTTATGGAACGTTTGACCCTGCAAGCCTTTGAGTGGTTCCTGTGGAGATATGACATTTGAAACATTAGCTGTAGATGTTCACATGTTGAAGGGAGAGCTAAAATGACTTATTCAGTTATTTACTCAGCTGTCCCATGTGCTTGGTTTACCGTTTTAATGTGTTGTCTTCCCTATTCTGTATAAATATAATAGATATATTGTTAATTTGTATGATAGGAGTGAGTTTTAATGATTTTTATTTCATTATTTTTTTTTGATTGGTTGATATATTATGTAAATATTTGATTATTGAGAAAATATTTAATTAAGGTTTGGTGTCAGCACTACAGTTCTGAAGAAGTCTGGAGTGTTAGACAAAAACACTGTTATTTTTAATGTTAAGGCATTAAACAAGTTCCTTGTGGTGTTTACAAAATTAAATTATCATTTTTATACTTTTTGATTCTTCCTGTTCTTTCCAGCACACTTTGAATGTTTTTAGTTTTTGGTTTTTAGTGCAGTTTCTTTGGCAGCTAATCAGGAAGTATTTCATTATGGAAGATTTGACCCCCACAAGCCTCAAGTGGTTCCCGTGGAGACATGACATGTGAAACATTAGCTGTGGAAGTTCACATGTTGAAAGGAGAGCTAACATGACTTATTGAGTTATTTACTCAGCCATCTCACAGTGCTTCTTCACAAATTTACATTTTTAGTAGCTCTCCTAATTGTTTGAACACTGATGGATTTATTTGAAACAGAAATAATGAAGAACAAATTACAATACTTCTAAATCAGGATATGGGTAATAAAAACAGCTGTGAAAATAATATGGGTTTGTTTCATTCAGAACACCATCAATGTTTTCATACTGTTTCAAATATTGGGAGTGAGATGAAAGGTTTTGATTTTTCTTCTTCGCTGACCATCTCCCACTCGTTTTCTTATAATAAACTATTACCAATAGTTCTGCTCACAATTGTGAACATGTTAATCTTGACCATATGATTAAAGATGGGAAAAATAAAACCCTTAAAGTTAAAAGCTTGCAGCTGGAAAATGGGTATTGAAGGGAATGCCTTAAACTTGAGATAGTGCCTCAAGGACTTAGGCTGTGCAAATGCCATAAGGGAATGAATATCAAAGACTGTTTTTATAATGACTTTATTAAAATGTTTGACCAGCATGGCTTTGACTTAATGGAACTTTTGATTAAGAAGGACAGTTATTTGATTACAGAATTACTTGAAAGTGTGAATATTTAAATTAAGTTATTCGTAGTGCTTTACTTTTTGATAACATTCAAAACAAGTACCATAGTGTGCTGTTTCTTGTTGACAGACAGGTACAACTTATTGTTAGTAGAAAGAATAAGAAATCTACAGAAATATCTTGCAATATGAACAGGGTAAAACATATGTATTTTGGGACCATTATGTTAACAACAAAACGAGGATCGCTTTCACCTGTTGTATATAGTAAAGATAGAAATTTTTATATTTTCTAAGGTCAGAATGTTAATAATATTGATGCATTTTACTATATAGAGGGAGGTAATGAATGTTATATCAATGACCCTTTATAATTTCCCCATCTGAGATGCTCACAGAGAATAGTGGAATAGAGGGGAAAACAGGGAAATTAGGAATTTTACCTAAGAGATCAAAAGGTAGGATGAAAACAAACATGAAGGAGAGCACAATATGCTCAGAAATAGGCATTGCATTAATGAAAGATGGAGTGATGCACACATACAATGGTTTAAATAGTTGTAATTACAGTAGAAGTAGTGAAATTTCTATTGGGCATGTTTCACTATTACAAAAAGGCATTTGGTTTGTTCCCAGTTACCATTTTGATTCTGCTTATGCATTATGAGAATTGAAACTTTACATTAGATAGTTAAACTTCATTGTCCAATTTGGCCCTAATGTGCCCAACAGGGATACAAATGAGTACTAAAAAAGAAGTACCTATATCTCTATACCCCACCCAAATATTCAAATGTTTGAAAAGGCATGTGAAAACAATATATATAGAGCAAGTATGATTCACAGCAACTACAAATTCAATTTAACCAATGAAAACAAATCATTGTTCGGTATGTTAATAGACGATATGAACATTAGAGTGATGATGCCCAACAAGGGGGGTGGTATAATTATATATGATACTATTGATTATATTTGGAAAATGTGCAATATACTGCACGATGAAGTTACTTAAAAGAGGGTGTCTATTAATCAAGTAAATACAGGTTATAGAAAAATTGACATCTCCCTTAATGATGCACTTACACAAGGATGTTTGAACAGCGATCTCTATGAATTTTTATGTATATCATCCCTTAGAATACTGACCATCTTCAGGATACCCAAAGTCCACAAAAACATCCTGGATCCCCCATTTAGACCTATAGTAGCAGCCCAGGGGTCTAAAAAATAATCTGTAGCTACATATATAGATCAGAAACTTAAGCCTATATTTTTTTATTTGTTCACAAATTTTAAGGGATTCCTGGGACTTTCTGGGACATTTGAAGGGTGATTCATAGAGAGGTAACCTTATATTTCTCACCATTGACAAACTTGATTTCCTTAGTTGTATCCCTAAAATTGAGGGTTTAGAAATTATCCAGAATGGTTTGAGTGAATCTAGTTTTTTAGAAAATGTTGAAGTTAATTTTATAACAGACTTGATGGATTTAGTGTTGGAGAATAACTTTATTTATTTTGAAGGGGAGTTATACAAACATACTAGAAGTGTAGCTATGGGTGCAGCTTGTGCCCCCACCTATGCTAATTTAATATTGAAACATGGGAGTCCACGTATGTGTTTACAAATGAACTTTTTTACATTTTTAAACTATATTTATGATTCTTAGATGATATTTTTATCCTGCGGGATGGGCCTTTTGAAAAAAAATCAGTGTATTTATTGAGTTTTTAACAAGTACTACAAATTCTCTAAAATTTACTTACCAATGTAGTAAAGAAACTATAGATTATTTGGACACTACCATAACTCTAGATGACAAAGAATTTGTCTTAAAAAATGTGTAGGAAACCCACTTTTAGCAACCACCTATTTACATTTTAATAGTTGTCATCCCTTTCCTTTCAAAAACAGTATAGTTAAAGGAAAATGTTGCAATAATGAGTCATAAAAAGGGTATCTTAATTAGGGAAATGGGAAAGCTTAGTGAAATACTTTTAGTAAGGGGTTACTGTAAACATTTAGTTGAGAATATTATTTATTAAGTAATCCAAGGATACCAACAACTATAAAAGAGCATTAGTTTTAAAATATTCCAACAAAACAGAATATGTTCCAAATATTGTTAAGAGAAACTGGAACATCTTAAAAGTGAATAAATCTTTGGCAACTATTGTAGGAACAGAACCACACTTTGTACATAAAATCTCTAACAACATCAAGTGTCTTTTAGAGGAAAAAAAAAGAGGTCTGAATAAGGGCAAGGAAGTTTAAAAAGGAATGACCAAATGTGAAAGGTGTGGTTATTGCAGTGATATTCTTGTGGCTATTAAAACCCAAGTGGGTCATATTAACAAAGTTACAATTAAATTGAGACATGGGGAATTATACTTCCCAGAGCGTAGTGTATTTATCTAAGTGCTCATACTGTACAGCCTTCTACATTGTCAAGAGAAAATTAAGCAAGATAATATATAAGCATTAATATAATATAAAGCATCAGAACACAAACAATGCTTTATATAAGCATACTTTATCATGTAATAATTGTGTTAATTTTAAATTTGCCATTTTAGAGTTGAAATTGATTAGGGGGAATTGTTGGGAAACTAAGCTGGAGTATAGAGAACTTTACTGGCAACTGAGATTAAATGCACCCCCCCCCCCAAGGCATTAAAGGAAATGCCTCTCTTACTCTTATACCTATTTTAAAGTTAAGCAAAGTTATAGAAACTATTTTGTAAACAAATGCTGATCTAGAGATAGTTTCATTTTAAATGTATTTTTTATTTTTAAAAATCGTGATGTAGCTAGACCTTTTGAAAAAATCAATATAGTCAGTATAATATATGCAATTTTATTAGGTAATAGTACAATATTGTTTAAAACATTAATTTATTATCTATATATAAAAGTTCACAAACATTTTTAAGGCATTGTCTTCCATCTTCTGTATAAATATAATGTATGCATTGCTAATTTGTACTATAGGAGTGAGTTTTAATGTTTTTTTTTTATTTATTTTTTTTATTGGTTGATTAATTGTGTAAATATTTGATTATTGAAGAAAGTATTTAAATAAGGTTGGCACTACAGTTCTGAAGAAGTCTGTAATGGTACATGAAAACAATATTATTTTTAATGTTAGGGTATTTAACAAGTTGATTGTGGTGTTTACAGCATTACATTTTTATTTTTATACTTCTCAGGTTCTTCACATTCTTTCTAGCACATTTTGGTTTTACAGAAATTCCAATCATAACTATTTCTTATTAAATGCTATCTCATTTGTCCTACCTTTCCAAAACAGCCAAATTATCCATAATACCTTATTTCTGTTTTCCACATATTTTTCCTTGTTTATTGTACCTATATGACATTATTTTCATATCAATATTCCTGATATTCTTAATGTCTACCAGTCTCTTCTTTAACTATTTCCAATTTTTTAAACTTTTTTACATTGGAAAAGACCATGATCTGTATTTTATTCTAGCTTACATTGAAAAGATAACATTTCTCCCATTGCTTGATGTGACATGTTTCTTTTTGCAGGTAGTTTATTAAATGGAAGTCTTCACAGAAAATCTAGGCACATTATTAGATTCTTACACCACAATTTCATCTTCCTGATCACATTAATAATAGGCAGGAATAACCATCATAGAATGTTTTCATTGTATTACCATACCAATTATTTTCTATTTTCTCAGTATTCTGTAAATCCATCTTCTTTGTAAATATCTTACCTTGATACTCTCTTAATTCCTCATTCATAATATTCCTCTTGCTTATTTTTTCATAGCATTCTTTATACATTTTCATCAAAAACTTTTGCAAATATACATTCTTTGCACATCCTCAAAAGACCCTCTGCTTCCCAACTACAATACAAATGTGTCTTTCATCTCTTAACTTGTATTCCATTTTTAAAAGAGGCACATACACCGAATCACTTGCTATGTCCTCCTAGACAGTCAGTCTTCATTGCCAGCTCCATTATTTAAACAGGAGTTATATGTGATCTCTACTGTCCTTACTGAAACTAGTATGGTTGCCCTATTTATTTACTTATTTCTATATTTACACTTCTTTATACTAGTCAAACATTTGTATTCATAACACGTTTTGTCATTTCATTACATTTTTTAAACATTAGCATATAATTTACACAGAAAAAAATGTCATTGTTTTCATTTCAAGAAAAAAACATGACCACTCTTATCTATGTTCATCTCTTCTTTCACAACCATATATTTATTTCATCTAGCACATCTTCATCATCATTATTTTTGTTAATACAATAATCCTTTACATCTTCTTTTCCATAATCTCCAGATTCCTATAAACAATATTCTGAACCATTTTCAGTTTCACATTTTATCATTCACTTACTTTTCATATAATACTCACATCATTATATTTGCAACCCTTTTCATTTATATTTTCCATTAAAACATATTTTTGTATGCTGGTCTCTCTACCTTTTTTGGAATGCCTTTCTTATTTTGAGACCTTGCAGCTGCCATACTCACAGAGTCTTCTGTAATTTGTGTTTACTGCATTTGCCTCATTACACTTTCTTTTTTCTATTGCTTCATTTCTGATATTATTTATAACTGATAACTTATCCAACACAATTTTACAGAGGAAATCCCCTACTTCATAAAACTTCTGAAACGTTTTCCTTCTATTCTTCATAGCTGCTTTGCAACTTTTAAAATTCCTTTTAAGGATATACCATATAGCATTTCTCCTTAATATTGTTATACCATAATTTTAGTTTTCAGCAATCTTGTCAATTTCCACCTTACATAATTTTATTTTTATATTCTTATCCTTTCATCTTTTCTTGTTTACCAATTCCCTTTTTACTCTTTCATATTTCCCTTATTGTTTATACCTTACATATAATATTTTCTACATCATTTTCAAATTGGTTTCTCTTTCATGAACTTTATTACCCATAAAATGCTTGCATGCTAAGTGGCACTCTATTTAAATGTTGGCACTCAAAATGCAGACTGCTGAGAAGCTAAAAAATGTATTTTAAAACCCAGTACAGAAGCAAATCTTGAAGATTGCTCTTCTCATTTAGACTTCATTTTTTGCAGGGGGTGTAGGGGCAAATTCCCCTGCACCTTCCGCCAAATGTATATATACCATCTCCAATATTACTATACCTCAATGAAAATGAGAAATTCTGAGAAAAAGCCATCTTGGATATAATATTGGTAAGTCCATTTTCCAATCATTTACTCTACATGTTTTGGGATTTGCTCTAGCATTCATTTCAAATAGTAACCTTACTAAGTACACTATAGAATGTTTTACATTTGAACCTTTTTCTTCTATCACCACTCTTTTCACAAGATTTGATTTGATCCGCAAATAAAATTAAATAATATTTCTAACATCTCTATTCATTTTAGCTGGAAGCATTTATATCCCCTAAATATAATAGTTTTCCTGTTATGCACACACTTAAAATAAAGACTTGTTGCTAAATTATACCGTAGAATTTCTCCACTGTGACAGAATTTTTTCTTCCAGTATTATATTCTGCTGTTTTATTACATTTTCATGTTCTCCAAACTCTACTCATAATACACTTATTTCCTTCACAGTATAATATATTCCACTCAGTTTCTGAGTTTTACCATACCTTTTTCTTTTTGGCCTTATTTAACTGTAATCCAGATTTCTTTAACAATTCCTCGACTCGTATCACCACTTTACTTATCCATATCTTATTTTTAGCCAAAATATGTAAATCTTCAGCATATGACAGATAACATCAGTATTACAACTACTTTTCCCATCTCCCATTTTCCTTTTTTATTTAACACTAACATGCTTGAGTTACATGGTGATGGACAGGTTGACAGACAAGATCAGACAGGAGTCCCCTTGGACTATGATGTTTGCAGATGACATTGTGATCTGTAGTGAGAGTAGGGAACAGGTGGAGGAGACCCTGGAGAGATGGAGATATGCTCTAGAGAGAAGAGGAATGAAGGTCAGCAGGACTAAGACAGAATATATGTGTGTGAATGAGAGGGAGGATAGAGGAATGGTGAGGATGCAAGGAGTAGAGGTGGCGAAGGTGGATGAGTTTAAATACTTGGGGTCAATAGTTCAGAGTAACGGTGAGTGTGGAAGAGAGGTGAAGAAGAGAGTACAGGTAGGATGGAGTGGGTGGAGTAGTGTGTCAGGAGTGATTTGTGACAGACAAGTACCGGTAAGAGTGAAAGGGAAGGTCTACAAGAGGGTAGTGAGACCAGCTATGTTATATGGGTTGGAGACAGTTGCATTGACAAAAAGGCAGGAGTTTGAGCTGGATGTGGCAGAATTATAGATGTTAAGATTTGCACTGGGTGTGACGAGGCTGGACAGGATTAGGAATAAGTATATTAGAGGGTCAGCTCAGGTTGGAAGGTTTGGAGACAAAGCCAGAGAGGCAAGATTACATTGGTTTGGACATGTGCTGAGGAGGGATGCTGAGTATATGGGGAAAAAGATGCTAAGGATGAAGCTACCAGGTAACAGGAAAAGAGGAAGGCCTAAGATAAGGTTTATGGATGTGGTGAGAGAGGACATGCAGGTGGTTGGTGTGACAGAGCAAGATGCAGAGGACAGGAAGAAATGGAAACAGGTGATCTGCTGTGGCGACCCCTAACGGGAACAGCCAAAAGAAGATGATGATGATGCTTGAGTTACCACATTTGTTAATATTACAGAAACGTACTTAACAGACATTAATGTTTTACTCCTATCCTAATTTTTATAGGTTCATAGGTTCATTGGGATCAGCTCTGAGCCCTTTCTTATTTGCAATGGTGATGGACAGGTTGACAGACAAGATCAGACAGGAGCCCCCGTGGACTATGATGTTTGCAGATGACATTGTGATCTGTAGTGAGAGTAGGGAACAGGTGGTGGAGACCTTGGAGAGGTGGGGATATGCTCTAGAGAGAAGAGGAATGAAGGTTAGCAGGACTAAGACAGAATATATGTGTGTGAATGAGAGGGAGGATAAAGGAATGGTGAGGATGCAGGGAGTAGAAGTGGTGAAGGTGGATGAGTTTAAATACTTGGGATCAACAGTTCAAAGTAATGGCGAGTGTGGAAGAGAGGTGAAGAAGAGAGTACAGGCAAGATGGATTGGGTGGAGAAGAGTGTCAGGAGTGATTTGTGACAGATGAGTACCAGTAAGAGTGAAAAGGAAGGTCTACAAGAGGGTAGTGAGACCAGTTGTGTTATATGAGTTGGAGACAGTGGCATTGACAAAAAGGCAGGAGTCAGAACTGGACGTGGCAGAGTTAAAGAAGTTAAGATTTGCACTGGATATGACAAGGGTGGACAGGATAAGGAATAAGTATATTAGAGGGTCATCCCAGGTTGGAAGGTTTTGAGACCAAGCCAGAGAGGCAATATCACGTTGGTTTGAACATGTGCTGAGGAGGGATGCAGAGTATATTGGGAAAAAGATGCTAAGGATGAAGCTGCCAGGTAACAGGAAAAGAGGAAGTCCTAAGATAAGTTTTATGGATGTGATGAGAGAGGACATGCAGGTGGTTGGTGTGAAAGAGCAAGATGCAGAGAACAGGAAGAATTGGAAACAGATGATCTGCTGTGGCGACCCCTAATGGGAGCAGCCGAAAGAAGAAGAAGAAGGTTCACTGGTTCAAAGTTATATATGAGGTTAATGACTACTGGGGCCTTTATGAGGCTAACCATGCAAACCAAATGTTTCCCACTCTCTAATTTGCCTTAGAGGTTATTTTAAGGGGGTGTATGTTAGTTAGGACATAATGTAACTGCTGCCTCTGTCAGCCAAAGACATAGGTATCAGACCAAAGCTAAATTTTCAGTTTACTGTCCAATGGCCCAAGTTATGCTTGAATAGGTTTAGAGAAGGACTCTTCTTCTTATGGATAGGAAGCCTATTCCAGAGAATAGGAATTCTCTGGGATACATACCTGTCCCTCCAACATGTTTTATTTAAATTGCAAATAAAATTTAAGTCCTTCGATCTAGTAGTTTAATGCTGATCATTTTGTAGATATTCAAAAGGCCCATCAGGGTTGGATCCAAGGATGCCTGGTATGCTAGGCATAAATCTCTTCTCAGCGGTCTGTAGGAAACAGACTATAGAAACAGGGCTTTGAGTTAATCTGTGTAGGGAGTTATGTTTATGCCATATATTTTTTCTGTGAGGAACCTCTGTGAACATTCCAGTTGTTGCTTGTGCCTGGTCAAGTACTAGGGTTGCCACCTTCCTTCATGGCTAAAACCAGAGTAAAGCCATGCCCCTCGTGTCACCAGTAACCCCGCCCACCCCACCCATCTCCTTCCCACATTCCACCCATTTTGTGATGTCACTATGGCATCACTCAGCGGGAATGCCCTCTTTTTTCGTATCTGCTGCCTGCTTCCAGCTGATTCATAATGCTTTTCTGTAAAAAAAAGCATAGTAAATCAGCCGATTTACAAACTCCAATAGTCTGTTTCCTTTTTGAAACAGAATACCAGAGTTTGTACAGTGTTTTCCGGACTACCAGAGAATCAGTTTGATTTCCGGATAGTCCAGAAAAAAAACGGAGGGGTGGCAAGCTTATCAAGTACATAATAAAAGGAAGCATTATATTCAATGATGAGTCTGATGAGGGCTGAATATCATGGCACAATGACTTCTCTGGACCTAGATGCCATGTTCTTACTGACAAGCTGAATAACATAAAATGATTTTCTTATTAACTTAGACACATGGCGGTTGAAAGCCACATTAGTATTTACATGAATCCCTAAATTCCTGACTACTGTCTCGAGTTTTAGGGGTGTTTTATTGATGAGGTAGTTTCCTGGGTTGCCCAACTTACCAAAGGGTACTATTATGCATTTTTGGCAATGAGTTTTAAGCTGCAGCTTTGGCACCAATCATTTGTCTGTGTTAGATCTTCTTGTAAAATGTTTGTGTATTGGTGGTTTTCTATGATTGATATTAGCTTGCAATCATCTGCAAATCTGGTAAGCCAGAGACCATTGACATTGGCTTTTACTTCTGAGAAACAGATGTCAAAGAGTAGTGGACCCAGCAGACTGCCCTGGGAAATTTCACTGGTGTCCAGCCTCTTTCAGCATGTGGTCTGTCTGGTCCTAACCTCCTGGGTCCTATCTGTGGCCCAGCTTGCTATCCAGTAGGTTACATAGGGGTCTATGCCTAACATGATGCATTTGTTTACAATGCCTGAGTGAGGTACTGAATGAAATGTCTTAGCTAGGTCTTGCCCTCATCCATTGGCTTGGTGACCTTCTCAAAATGATTGTTTGTATTAAGGGATTTAACTCAAGAGAGTACTGGTTTGCTGAGTGGGGTCTTGGTGGTATCTTTCCTCCCAATTATCTATTTATCATAACTTTCACCCATTGATATTTTTTTGCATATTTTTTTATAAACATTCAATTTTGTTCTCCTATGCTGTATGTCTGTAGAATCTCTCAAATGTTTTTGTCACATCAAGTCACTAGCCTTACTTACCTATTTTCTTTCAAAATCATATTTGTTACTTTTTTTCTAATACTACCAATCCCTTCAACTGTCTTCCTTTGATTCCACCCCTCCATTTTTCTGCATTTATTTTATATTATTTCATATATATTTTATCATCTTTATTTCTCAAGATCTTTCTTTTCATCTTTTTCCATATAAACTTAATTAGTTCACTACAGATCCCTTTGTCTGTTATTCATTTCTCTAATCATTCAGTATTTTATATAATATTAAATTCTCATTTCTAGTCATCCATCTATCCCTGGTGCTAATTTTTCCCTTTTTCCTTTTATTTCTTAAATCTCTCTCACAGTAATCTCATTTCCTACAGCATTTTTAACATTTTCCAGTTTTTACAGCTCGTATGTTCTCTTCTACTGCTTATTTTTCATATATTCTCCCCACAAACTATTTCACAATTGCCATGATTTCTCTCTGTCTAATTAGACCTAATATATTTCCTATTTCATCAAACATTGCATCAGTTCTTCTGTTTCTTATTTTTACTTCTTTTCCCAAGAATGGTGAAATGTCCCCTTTTTCCTATCAAAAAAATCTTCTAACTGACACTGCGCTATATTTTCTATTCCACCTTTTATTTCTTTCACATCTCTTAAATGCATGACGTAATCTATTTCAGTTCTAAAAAAAATTGTATATGTCTCTTCTCAAATTTTCCCCATTCCCTCCATCCATTTTATATATCTTCTCTAACTGCTTTAATCCAGCAATCCATAGATTCCTTTTTCCCATTTTTTTAAATAAGGTTAGTGTTTCCCATCAGTAGCAACCATCATCTAGAACCAATGTTCCATGTCTTGTATTATATTCCCCTCTCCTTTCTCAAATAACAATTAAAATCTCTTGCTATAATAAATTACTTATTTAATAAGACAATTGCTCTCTGTCTATTAGGATTATCACTCCAGTGGGTCCCGATATTTCAAATGGTTACCAGTCATGTCTGCTGTGTTGCTGACTCATGCTAAAGCAGGAGAACACTGTGTAGTATATGAGTCACTAATGTGCACTTGGATCTGCCAGCTGTGATTGGCAGTGACCTTCTCAGAGGGAGGGCATGTGTTGGAACATATACAACACCATGGAAGGTAACACACAGCAGGCCCTTCTTAGCATGCATGTTAACCATTTCTGTGTGGGAACTTAGATCATGTCCAAAGTGATGTAATATTCAACAGATACACATACAGAAATTTGGACATTCATTCCACCATTTCCTAATCTGGTTTTTAAGACATTTTCCAGATGCACTGCACATAGGTTAAATGAATCTGTGTGATTCCTTAATAAATTTATGGGACAAACATAAAACGAGAAATATATGTTGGTGTGTATGTATGTGTTTCTGTGTAGGTGACTGCATGTGTGTGTGTGGGGGGGGCATGTGTGCGTGTCTGTATATATTGTAGTCTGGTGTGAATCAAAATTTCATATGATTGTCCTGTATATTGTCTAATCACATTGGTTGACATATGCAAATGGTCAACAGCTGTATGAGACTGAAAGTCCCCAGAGATGAGAAATATGCCCATTCCCAGGGGATTGTGCGATTCCAGAGTTAATGTATGTAATTAGCAGGAGGCATATGGGGCTGCAGGGAGGAAAGCCTTTTTTCACCTTACTTTTATTTTTTTTTTACCTTTACTTATTTTTATTTTTTATTTTTACTTTTTTTAATTTTATTGTTCTGCCGATTAGTGTCAGGGCATGCACTACAGTGTGTTGACGTGTTTTTATTGATGTAATGTGCTGATGTAAGACACATCAACATTGCCATTGATCAACTATTATTAGTAGATCTTTGTTACCGCAAAGGTTGAATACTGATTTGATTGAAAAGTTTTTGTGGGTGCAAAAAAGAGAGACCGCACAAATGAATAAATACTGATTTGTCTGAAACACCTATGGTTGAATTTAGTTTTATATAGTGTAAGTAATTAGAATTGTGCCAGAAGATTAATACTTGAATGAAAAAGCAGTTGTTGTAAAGACGTGCAATAATGTGTTATAGCAGTTAGTGTTTATGTGCAAATGTTCATTGGTTAGGGTCAGACTAATGGTTAGATAATGGGATAGATTCAGTGTTGTGCATGTTTAGTATTGTGGGTATTCTGTGTCCTATTGTCTTGTGTAGTGGTACTATTAGGGAAAGAGTTTTTAGTAACACAATGTGTAGGGTTAGGGGCAAGTGCAGGGCTAGGGTAATGCTTAAGGTTAGCACACATGTTCTGTACCATTTTACTCATGTGTGCTAATCCTAACCATAACCATAACCTTACCCTACCCTAAACCTAAAAATACTCATTATGTTACTAAAAACCCTTTCCCTACCAGTACCACTACTCAAGACAAAAGGATACAGAACACAAACATACACACCAGGTACTACAACAGTCTTACTCATCTTCACAACCACTGCTTTTTAGTTTAGGCATTAGCTTTCCAGCACACTTCTACTTCATCCATCCATCCATCCATCCATCCATCCATCCATCCATCCATAACTCCCCTTTCCCATTGTTGTACACGAGGTCTGGGCATACCTCTCAACCTCTTAGAGGAAGAAATCTGGGCAAAGCCATAAATAATGGGGGGAAAAAGGCCCCAAAATAGGGACAACTTTTAAATATTGCTCTTACAAACTTAGTTGCTAGAATAACATATTTAAATTAACATAAATTTTCTGGAGTATGAAGTCTGGAACTCAAATGTCTGCCATTATTTTATGACTTTAATCCTCAGAGACATGCCAATAATTTGCCAGAAACCAAAATTTTATGAGGAAAATAAAATATGAGGCAAAAATCTGGACATTCTGTGAAAATCTGGACAGGTGAGAGGTATGGGTCTTCGTGTCAAATCAACAGTGGTCATCATCTACAGCTAATGTTCAGTTGCCAACACTGTATAAAATTAAACTCAACCATAGGTGGTGCACAGAAATGAGCATTCATTCATTTGTGCATTCTCTGTTTTATTACACATATATATTAACACACACACACACACACTCACACGTGTGTGTGCGTGTGTGTGTGTGTGTGTGTGTGTGTGTGTGTGTGTGTGTGTGTGTGTGTGTGTGTGTGCATGTGTGTGCGTGTGTGTGCGTGTGTGTGTGTGTGTGTGTGTGTGTGTGTGTGTGTGTGTGTGTGTGTGTGTGTGTGTGTGTGTGTGTGTGTGTGTGTGTGTGTGTGTGTGTGTGTGTGTGTGTGTGTGTGTGTGTGTGTGTGTGTGTGTGTGTGTGTGCACTATATTAGATTATTTTTACAGACTTGCAAATATTTCAAATGTATCTGCTAGAAGATGGGCAAGATGCACCTAGTATCTCTGACAAATTAATAAAGGAAACTTGGCCATGAACTCAGATGAGTTAGACAAGGGGAATTTAGAGGCCTTGCATAAAAGTATATTTCATATACATGTTTAATAAAAGAAAAAATAAATTAAAGAGTGGATCTTTAGAAGCAGTCAGACAACAGGCAAGAGAGTACTGAGGCAGTACAATGTTCCAAACAAGGCTAATTGCCAGCCTTATGACCATTACAGAACACACAAAGGAACAGAATCAGTACAGAAAATTAAAAACTGGCCATGAACTACCACAACCATTCAAAGTTATTGTTTACAAATGAAGAAGATCAAGAATAAAAAGAATGTTAGAAGAAGACAAAAAGTAGGCATATAATAGCTCAGAACAAACGTGTAACACTGCAAAATAATGACAAATGGCAATTTATGTAACCCAGAACCCACAGAGAGCATATGATAAGCAGCTGTATGCTTCACAAAAGGGTAATGTAACAATAAAGACAAAGATAACCACTATATGACAGAAAAGAATGTCAGTCTAAAAACAGACACAGACATAAAGTGCAGAAGACAAAAGCAAGACCTGATACTAGGTAAAATCAAAGAGTTGTCTATCACATTAAAAAGGTATTTCAGTTTTCTGCAGAGGCAATACACACAAAACAACTCTAAAAAGACAACTAATTTATGGTGTATCTTATAATAATTACCATAATGACAATAGTCAAGTAATGATTAAGATATAATAACTAAATAAATAAAATAGCAATAATCAACATCTCACTGTTAGACCTATAAACGACTAGACTGAAAACAGATTGTTTTCATAATAGTTCAATGGAGCTCTCTGCACAGTTTGACAGAGTTGCACAGCTCATCAAAAGAAAGGATTCAGAGACATACATAACTTTGAGTTGAGATTAATTCCATTAAATGCTATTGTAAATCACTATGAATCATCTTTCCTATTAGTGCAAACAACTGCAGACAGAGGCCCCATAGAGTAGGGTGCAACCATGCTGAACTGTATAATTACAGCCTGTTCTGCTTATGAAGCTGTGTTATCTTTCCATACATCAGTTTCTGTATGTAAGCTGTTGGTACAATGATCCTATTAATTGTGTGCACCTACAGTACTCTACTCCCAAACTGGACAGTACTGGGATATTGTGCAATTTAAACACAAAAAAACTGTATGCAAGGCTTAATGCAAATACAGAACTAAAAAGCAATTAAACTCGCACACAAATGGAATATGAAAGCAGGAAAGTTTTATTAATTATACTACCAGCAGTATAGTTAATGAAACTTTCTTGATAGTCTGTTGCCTGCGTTCATTTTTATTCTACACAACTTCAAGACTTGAGTACTTGGAGATGCACAATGGCTTAGATTACACAGACCATACATATGGAGGGCATGATTGCATGCAGCTCTGAAATATTGAGCAAAAAACGTACTGCTCAGTTTCCTTTTTTTAATGCACTAGCTCAACTTTATTATGAATCTGTGAAAAAACAATAACAGAATGCAAAGTAGTACAACATTCTTTCAGAGAGGAAAAGAAAAGCAAACAACAGATATTTCTTAGTCTTCTCCTAAGTAAGTTACTGTTCCATTCTATTGTCCAACATGAATAGAAACATTGACCACATGTTGTTCTACAATACCACATACAAGCACACATTGGTCCATGTTTTCAGGTCATAGCTCAGGTTGATAAATGTCTGTTGCTAGTTCATGGAAGTAAGGTACGTCTAACATTTCAAATACAGAATCACAATAATGAGGAGAAAGGACTGGTAACACCCTGTATACCTTGTAACCACATCTGTACATCACTATCATTGGATAAAACAAAATGATCAATTGTTTTTATGGCATTAATTAAGGCAAACCACAAGGGTTGAACAGCAGGGCAGGACCAAACAAAATGACAATAGTGAGCTTCCATGTTAGCACAGTGCCCAAACTTTGTATCGTTCTTCTGTGCTCACTTATTAGGCAATAAGGGAGTGTAATGCCAACAAGTAAGTATTTTGGAATAAACGAAGAAAGACAGGCCAGAAAAATGAGAATCAAGAATAGATTGTAAACAAACTTCCCATTCTTTCTCCGAAATGTCTGTACCATACAGTCCTGCCCATTTATCCCAAAAATGAGCGATCACTTTATCAGGTGCTGGCAGGACATAAGTAAAACATCTTTTTTAAGTTCCTTCTAGCCTATCTTTGTTGTGGTTGGAAATCAGTTGAGATTTATATAAAGGCTCAAAACATAGGTTGTCCTGAAGGGACAGTCCTCCCACCATGATAGCCACTTTAATCTGCAAATACTGCCACCACTTCAGGTACATGGTCATGAATCAGTCCTGTAAAAGAGAGGAAGGACTGAGAGGTCATATCACATAGGTCTCTCACAAACAGAATACCACCCCAAATCCAGTCTGCCCACCTAAGTGGTTGCTGATCAGTTTTAACAAAGTCATTATTCCAGACCAGTGAAAGAACAGTAACTTTAACAGAATAATAAGACTTAGACCAACTCAAGTGAAGAACTACCATTCTAAGTCCCCTGGGTTCCAGACTTTGTGCGAATGTACACTTCAGGAGAATCTCAAACTCTTTAGAAATATTTCAAAAGTTACTTATAATAGGTTAGGTTTGGACCATGCTCTTTCAAAATAATAACCTTAATCCGAGACTCAATAATCAAGCAGGATAGATGTCACAACCCCCCATAGACTTTGGGACCATGATCTGAGGGGGGTTTCTCTGCCACAAATAATTAATAATTAGCTTATGACAGTTATTAATGAACTTAGACACCAAAGCACTTGGTCTATATTGTTACATAAATAGAAATTTGGGAAATATGCATAGTTTGACTGCTTGAATTTTTTGGGGGGATATGAATTGTTGACAGGTGTGATAGCCTGTCCATAATATTTTGTAATAAAGACTTAAATGCATGTAGTTAAATACTATTCAATCTGCCTATTGAATAACCAGAGAGTGACCAAAGGTGAGAATCAAACTCTACAGCGTGTGCCTGTGAGGTAAATATGGTAACCAGTATGTCTACCACTAATACCCCACAAATCTTGTGTTTAAATCAACAAAGATCTCTACATAAAGGTTCATATTACATAAATACACTGCTCAGTTTTGATCCCTGCCACTTTAACACAACGGAGTGTCTGAATCTCTGCCCCCTTGAGTACTATGGACAACCACTTGCATAGTGTCATGAAGCATGCAAAATGACAGTCAATACCACATGATCTTGGATGGTAACATAAGTACAGAAATAGTTATACTACAAATAGATACCCATAATTTACAATTGGTGCACATATAAATTATGTAGACAGAAGTTCTACAATAAATTCACTTTAGACGAACCAAATGAAAAAAAAAAGCTTGATACATAACATAAAAAATTTTAAAAAATACATTGCATTTATCATTTTCTAGTTTCATTTTTCATCCATTATCCAATTACATACTTTAATCATTTATAGAAGGCAGAGTAAAAATATATTGGAAGTAATGGATAAGGACAAAGAAATCTCATCCTTCTGTTCACACAGTAACACACCCACTTTCACCATACATGCCCACAGCTAGCACACATACATCTAAGAGTCAAAAGGGTAAACATTCTAAGCCCTTAACTCCCACTAAGATAATATCTAACAAAGGCAGTGTTTTACAAAAAGGTGATACTATTTTTAAACTTAGTGATAACACCCTCAACAGGAAAAAAATAAGAACAGGGTGATGGTTAACTACCTTTCCAGAAACAGATTCCAGGATGTAACTATAGCACTTGGATCCCTCCATCCTAACTTATAGAGGTATGGCAAGATAGTGGTCCACATGGGGTGAATAACTCTATGTACTCTACAGAGAGGGATATAGAGAAAGATATGGTTAACATTGATATGCATGTGTCTGAGGTATAAAGCACCAGTATTGCATGATATTTTAATATCACAGAGAAAAACACTGATATTTAAGGAAAATACATTTGACTTCAGTAATTGTCTGTGTAGCTAGTGTCATTCCAGAGGGGTCCTGTATATGCCAGCTTGGGACAAGATGGCTCACAAGTATCCTGCTTTGTCAGGGATGGTCTGCTATTCTACTACTGTAGAGTTTGTATTCTGGATAAAGCCTTTAATGCATCCATAGTATCTTTTTAGGCAAATTCCACCTGCTAGACATTTTCACCTAGCAAAGTCTGGCATTTAATGTAGGGGCTTAAGGTTATGAGTTGTTAACAAGCACCTTCGGGGAGCAGCAGTCACCAAACAGAAAACAATCAGTGAGAAGTTTAGCAACTGCAGAAATAGGGCAGACTATTATCTTGGTTTGAATGTTGCCTTCCCGTTTGTTTTTATTTATGCACCAACAGGGAGCTGCAGTTCACTGAGAAGTAGGAAAATAATGTAGTTATGCCAGGGGTTTTAGAAAGGGACATGCAGTAAATTATGACTCAATAGAGTACTAATTAAAAAAGAATGGAATATGGTATAAGCGAGTTCACTACTGTGGATTCCGATGAAGCAAGGGCAGAAAAGCTAAGTCAAAAGATGGTGCCTTTCTACATCAGGTTTTTTAATTCAATGTGTAAGTACAATCATAAATACAAATGGTACTTACAGTTGTGCGCACTACTGAGGGATACCCGTGGGACAGACAGAAACAGAGTGTAGTCAGGCAGAGGTTTTTAGCATTTAAAGATGGTGCTGCAGCTCAGGGGAGGAATAAGTAAACTCTCAAGAGGAAGAGGGAGGGAATAGACAGGACTGACAGGGCTGGGGAGCTTGCAATAAGATTATGTTAGGAGACCGAGAGAAGGGGGGGCTAAGAGCCAGGGCTTGGAGAAAGCTGTGAGAAAACAGGTTTGACAGGGCTAGGAAACTTACAATAGAATTATGTTAGGATAACAAGAAAAGGGGAGGGGGGGCTATGGACCAGGACTTGGAGAAAGCTGTGAGAAGAGAAAAACAATCAACCAGCTAGCCCAGGTCAGTATCTAAAGGTGTCTGTTTATCTATGTGAACTCAAAAGCAGATTTAGTAGAGCATCAGGGAAGTAGAATATAAAATAAATGTAAAGCTTTGGGAAAATGCATATATGTGTTAACAGTAAATGGGAGGAAAAAGGGAGGGGGGTCCATCAGTGTGCACAGCAGAAGAATCAGTAGGAATATCACAGAGAGAAGATTATAATAGACCTACACTGCACACAGTATGTTGATAAAAGTAGAACTTGCAATGGCTTTTACTGTTTTGTGCATGTTCTTGTATGCAGACAGTTGCTTTGGGTTTTTTTTTTGTTGGACCTTTGAATGTGTTTAAGGGACTGTAAGGATGTAAGGAGAGAGAGAGGTGTTAATATAAAGCTAGAAAAGGGGGTAGGTGAACTAAATAAGAGACAGACAAGGAAATACTGCAATTTAAGTAGTTTGGCTAAACAGTACTTAATCAAATAAATTAGTTAAGGAACAAGCAGTGATAATTAATAAGAAAGTCACCCTGTTCAGTAATATGAAATTCAGTCTATTGCCACCTGCATTTCACGGAATGCAGAGTAATTCATTGCCAGTACACTTTTCCATTATTTGTTGCTACTTAGTAATGCATGCCAACAGAACTGAGCAACACGGTGGCAGGACATAAAATTACAGTAAAATCACTCAGTTTCCACATGATATAGTAACAGTATAGGCACTCAAAATAAGCTAAGTAGTAAAATCTAACTAATACAGGTTGAAACAGCACAGCGGCTAAATACCGATGAGAGTACCCAGTATCAATTTAAAAGCACTAACAGCAATGTATTCTAGTAAGCTTTTTAACAAAATCGGACTAAATCAGTCTGAAACAGTGCATTTCCAAATTGTAAACAGTGAAATGCAGCAAGTTTAACAGTAAACCCCCTCTCTCCTCATCTACACCAATATATCCATACTCGGAATCTCAACAACTTTAACCCTACAACTTTTTCCAATTCTCTCAAACTGATAAATTGGGACACTCTAAAAACTCTACCTCTGGACAGTGCTGTCGAATTCTTCAACTCAACTTTCTTAGACACTCTTAACTCCCAAGCCCCGCCAAGAATAAAACGTATAAAAAATAATTCCACCCCTTGGCTTAGAAAAGATACCAAAACACTCATGCAACAAAAGGACAAGACCTGGAAACTCTACCATCATAATAGGCACCATGACACCCTTCTTAAATATAAACAACTCCACAACTTAGCCAAAAAATGTATCATACAAGACAAAAAAGCATACTATCAAACTCCAGTCTAACCACTCCTCTAACCCCAAACAATTCTGGAAATCCATCAACCCATTTTTTAACCCAGGCACCAAAAACAACCCTTGCCCTGACACTAGTAAATCTGACCCAGAAATAGCTACTCTGTTCAACTCCTTCTTTACTAACTCTATAGCAGAACTCACTAAAACATTCCCAAACAACAACACCTCCACCCAAATCAAACCCTCTGCCCAACCTTCCACCCCAAACTTACCTCCCATATTCCACCTCAATCCCATCCCCACCACATATATAAAAAAAGTCTCTCTAAGCTTAAGCCTTGCTCCAATGCCACTGACAATTTCCCTCACTCTTTTTAAGAATTGCAGCAGACAGCATTGCCATCCCCATTAGCATACTCATCAACAGATTCATACAAGAATCATATGCCCCCAAACTGTGGTGTGCAGCCTTTATCCTACCCCTCCATAAAGGAGGCAAAATGATAACATATCCAACTTCCGACCCATATCGATTCTCTCCCCTATTTCAAAAATTCTTGAGAAATGCATCCACCTCCAGCTCATGCCATTCATTACACATAACCAACTCCTCACCCCAATACAACATGGGTTCCGTCCTGGCCATAGCACAATAACAGCTCTTCTCTCTTTTCTAGACATCATAAACCATGCCTGTGACTCCGGAGAACTTGTATCTACAGTCTTACTTGACCTCTCCAAGGCTTTCAACGCAATCTCACATACCCACCTTCTTCACCACCTTTCCAATCTTAACCTCTCACAAAACACCATTACCTGGTTCAGCAGCTACCTCTCTGACAGATCTCAGGCAGTAAAATGGAAGACTGGCACCTCAACCTTCCTTCCCACCCCAACCGGGGTACCCCAGGGATCCATTCTTGGCCCTATGCTCTTCAATATCTTCAATAATGATTTCAATGCAGCCATTGCTAACACTAAGATAGTACAATATGCAGATGACTCAACTTTAGTTTGCTCTGCATCAAACCTCTTTGAGCTCCAAACAAAAACTTAAACTGCCTTCTCAACTACTGAGAACTGGATGCTCCAAAATCACCTCTTTGAATGCCAACAAATCAAAGATCCTTCTATTCTCTCCCTCAAAATCTATCCACCTAGACAAAACCTCTTTCAAGATTACAAGCCTTGCCAACTCCACTATAGAAGGTATTCCTTTTGCTAAACTTCTTGGAGTTACTATTGACGAACACCTAAAATTCGATACCCATATTCAGTTAAATATAAAGAAAACCCATCAGAAACTTGGCATGCTGTACAGAAACTCCCACTTCCTCTCCCCCTCAACAAGACAGACCCTCACCACTACCGTCTTACTACCTTCACTAATGTATGGTGCTCCCCTACTAGCCAACCTTCCTCCATCTCTTCTAAACTAGAATCCTGTTACAAAAAAATCTCAAAGTTCACCACAACTTCTAGATACTCCATTTACCACTGTAAACCTCTCCACCAGCTGCAATGGCTAGAACTCCCAAACTACCTTGACTACCTCCAACTCATCACCACTCACAAATTTATTTTCAAACCAACTATATGCCCAGCACTAACAAACATCTTAACATTATACACCCCAAACAGAACTCTAAGATTTACCCACCAATATCTAATCTCTGTTTATAAACCAAGCAGTCCCACTGGTCACCTTCTCCTATCCTTTTCCATCACCAAAAAATGGAATTCTCTCCCTCCATCTTGAAGAATTTCTGAGAACTCTGAACACTTCAAAACTCAGCTGCATTCTTACCTCTCTGAAAAATGGAAATGCAATTGCATTCCAACTACCTTACCTGCTTAATACATAAATACTTTATAACACACAAAGTTTGTTCTTCCTTACACACTATTGATTAACCCTATGTACTGCCTTCATGCTAATGCTACCTCTATACCACTCTTAGAGGATTTAAACCTCTGTATTAATTTAACTCATGCTAATATTCATGCATAAAGAACTCATCCATGCTAATGTTACTTCTGTATCATTCTCAGATGATTTAAACCTCTGTATTAATTTAACCTTGTGCTACTGTTCTCAACCGCTAAACATGTAAATATGCTTAACATCCTTCTCCAAGCTGCTGTTTAACTTTTGTTTAGTTTTTGCTATTTTGTATGTAAAATTTGCTTAGTTTGTTTCTGTTTCCACTATGCATTGTACTTCATCTTATGGAACTTGTACTATGTATTATTGGAGCTTTTTTCCCCGGGCCTCCACTAAAAACAGGCTCTTTGAGCCAAGTGGACCTCCCCGGTCATCAAACTGGAAATAAATTAATTAAATAAATAAATAAAATGCAGCAAGTTTAACAGTAAACTTAAGTTAACATTATATTCCTCAAAGCTGAATATGGGCCTACAAATAGCCAGGGAAAGCTGAAACCTTTTCCTTAACAATACTGGGAATTTAAGGACATGCAATGAATAACACTCAGAGTTAATGCATAATAATACTGCCTGTTCTGACCCAAAGGAAATAGGTAATGTCCTAGCAGACAAGGTTAGTGTAAATTTTAGTCCACTAGAGTTATAGCTAATCCACTGATCCAACAGTCCTACCCACCCTATATAATTCATGTGAAAGAAGTCTTCTCAGTTCTCAAAACAGCTAAGGACACCTCATCCATGGGGTCTGATAATATACCTGGTTGCCTGGTAATCAATACTAAATATGGTCTATCTGAATGCCTACTTAACCACATTAATATAAGGCTCTGCACTGTTTACATTCCCAAAAGATGAAAAACAGTCATTGTAATGATGTTACATAGGGAGGCCCAACCACTGACCCTGGTGAATACAGACCTATTAGTCTCAATATCTTCATATGAAAATCCATCATCTCAGACCTCATAAATCTGGACATGGAAAAGCTTTTAACCCTGGCCGCTCATCAATTTAGCTTTGTCAAAGGCAGGCCCTGACCTTTTAATGTCATTAATTTATTTGAAAATGTCACAGAAGCATAGGATAGCATTATACCACACACACACACACACACACACACACACACACACACACACACACACACACACACACACACACACACACACATATGTGAATCTGGTCAAGGCCTTTGACATTATTCCCCATGCAGATATCATTGACAGACTTGTTAACTCAAATATAAAGCTGTATGTTATGAGGTGGACAGCTAACTGGTTGTCTAACAATATCCATATAATTAAAGTCACAGATGCCAGTTGTGAAACAAAAAAGTGACCGGTGTTGTATCCCAGATCTCAGTGCTGGTCTTTCTTCTCTTTAGCATCTACTTCTTTGACCTTCAAGCCAGTACCCCTTGCTTTTGGCTGTCTGGGCTTTGAGTGTTATTTGCCCTTCCCCTGACTTACAGTTGCTCAAGCATGTAGTAGACTATGTTGACAACTGTTGCATGGACAATGACAAAACTAAATGAGAAAATGTTGCATAGATCATGTTGGTAAACAAAACATTTTATCAACATGCCATCTAGATGGCACACCCTTCCAATCCATCACTATTTTATGGAGTCCAGGCACTCTTGTTGGCAAATTGTATCTCCATATTATTTAACAAATCCTTCCATATTTCTCACCTGATTTTGAAAGGCATCTACTACATCATTCCTCATCACTAAAATAACATTATCAGCATAACTACAATTTCTAAGCATTATATTCCATTTCTTACGTCACATTCCTGACTTTAGTTTCCTTTGAATTGCTTTATAATCACATTTAAAAAAATCAAACTAAGGCACAGTGGGGATACTTATCCTGACTTATGTTTCCATCTTTAGTCTTTCTCCTAGCAATCCACTTCCTATATGATAGCACCCATGCTGTCCTATTAGCACATTTTATAATATTTAAAGAATTTGTTATGCTGATGATGTAATCTTGGTGGCAAGAAATAGTAAATCTGTGTCATATATTATGAATTTAGTATAGGACAGATGACTGCTGATAGGTGTGCATTAGCATAAAAGAAAATATTAATTTTTGGGGGGGTAAGAAAAGTGCAAGTTCTGTTTTGTTTTACTAATAGTCATAATAAAGTGTTGATGAAATTATTTGTAAATGCAAAATAGTGAAACAGAAATATAAAAGCTAATAGGAGGAAGAATATAGTTAATTTTTAG
Organism: Protopterus annectens; assembly: GCF_019279795.1. Taxonomy (NCBI): domain Eukaryota; kingdom Metazoa; phylum Chordata; order Ceratodontiformes; family Protopteridae; genus Protopterus; species Protopterus annectens. The sequence continues at coordinate 512,098,469 of NC_056735.1, forward strand.
AACATTATTCAATGTGTCATACAAAAGGTTTATCTGATGGAGTCAGCAAACTTGAGCATTTGTGCAAGGAAATACTTCCTTACCCCCAATATTCCCTATCTTTAAATTTACATTCTTTACATATCTCTAGTATTCCTACATGACTTACACAATCAAATTCTTTATTGACATTCCAGGTGATCATAAGTAACCAAAGGAAATCAGCTAAAAACAGCAGACTGGAGAAAATGTAAAAAAAAAAAATTATTATCGTTGTGAGCAAAGCACTTTCATCCCTGCTCTCGGGGACTCCACCAGAACATCAGCTTCTAATTACTACAGTGTTTTTTTACCAAAGCAGTATTGGTGTTTTCTTCCACCATTTGTGATTACAAATTATCATCTCATAAAATGGCAGTATTATCTACCTGCTATCCTTTTCCCATATCAGGTTCCGATTTTCCTATTGTACTACAGTTTATCAACCTATGGGATCCAGAAACGCATAATGCACTGTGCTTAGTTGTCATAGGTTCATAGATTAGTACTCTCGTGGGCCATTTTAAGCATAGACAATTCCTCCATGTGAGAATCAAACCCTGCACCTTATGTGTGTAAGGTAAACACCTTAACCATTATGCCAACCTCTCACCATAATTATGCTAACCTCCTACCAGTGCATTTTGCCTGAACAATTTTCAGACCACTGTACTGCTTCAGAAATACAGAGTCACCAGCTTGTTATGCAACTGTAAAAGCTTCATGCAAATGTCACAGCAAGGGGATACAGCTAATGTTAAATAGCCAGCTTCTCTCCCCTGGAAATATTGTTAATATCTGGACAGCATGGTAGAACAATTCAGAGAATAGCTCATTTGTTGAGTAAAATGGAAAAACTGTATACCATTTTAATGGCATAAATTCAATCAGTTCAATGGCAGGACCGTGCACTTATCACATCACTGAGAGTAACTACTGCAAAGTGTGTGTGTGTGTGTGTGTGTGTGTGTGTGTGTGTGTGTGTGTGTGTGTGTGTGTGTGTGTGTGTGTGTGTGTGTGTGTGTGTGTGTGTGTCTACATGCTGTCCTTAGGGTCTTTTTGATGTTTGCAACTTTCCAGATGTTTGTTTGTACATGTGAATGTCTTAGTGTTTGTGAGAGAGTACATCAGTGTCAGTATATGTGTGTCTGTGAGTGTATGCCTATGAAAAGCAGTTGGTTAATTCTCAATTACTGTTGGTAATTGAACACTAGAAGACAATGAGCTCAGAATGAGGAGGGCTAAAATTCTTGGGAGTCAGTGACTACTACCCAATTCTGCAAGTTTGTTTGATGTGACAGGCACTGGTCGTGACCCAAAGGAGAAGTACGCATTTGCCGTAAGTTATTAAGGCCAATTACCCTCCTGTGTACCTATCTGGGTGGCAGTGGTGCAGATTCCAGCTCCATAATCCTTGTCCCCTGCTATCTGAAAAAAAAATGATAACTGATAGTTTTGGCTCAGGTGATGAGTTAGACAATAAATTATAATTGACAAGTCTGATCTGTCCTGTCTAACAAACACTAGTCAGAATCTAGATGGGTGTGTTTTTTCATGGGAGGGAAGGGCATGGACAATACATGTTCTCCCCATGCCTGTATGAACTGAGTATCTGAAGTAGTTACTTTAATTAAGCATGCTTTTTGAATAACTAAATGTTTGAAATAAAAATATTTTATACATTAACAGATATGGAAACCACTCCTTTTGTTGAACAGTGCATAATGTCATCACAAAATTATCTAAGTCTAACCTCCTACTATTAAGTGATAACCTGGCAAAATTTCAAGCCCTTAAACCCTGAGAACACTGCTGCCTATGCAGAACTGTTCACAGAAATCCTGTACAAGCATGTTAATAGATGCATAGAGGCAGCTGTACCCACCAGAAAGAAGTACAGAACTAACTCAAAAAACAAGCTACTCTGGTAGAATTACAAAATCAATAGGCTGTATAACAGAAGGAAGAAAATTATGGCAAGAATTAGTAGGTACAGCAACCAGCAGGATTAAAACACTCTCATCAAACTTAACAAACAACTCGGAGGACAAATAAAGCCTGTCAAAGCCAAATCTGAGGTAAATTTGACCTCACAGGCCAAGGAGAACCACAAAGCATTCTTTAGCTCTGTTCACAACCTCAAAGGCAATACACAATTGTGTGCAGAGCTCATTATAAATGGAGCCACCTATACTGAGCCAGAAGATATAGCAAACCTCCTGGCTGATAAATTCACTTTCCCCCTCCTATCTCCCCCTTAACCTTCTCCCAGGAAATTCCATTAAATATAACTTCTCCCACTATCACTAGGGAACAGATCCTTAATGCTCTCTCTAAGGCCAAGAACACTGCATTAATGGACCCAGACAATATCCCAGGATGCCTTCTAAATAGCATGAAACATGACCTATCAGGGCCTCTAGAATTACTATTTAACTGTAGCCTCCAAACAGGCTTCGTGCATCATGAGTGGACAACAGCAACAGTCATCCCGCTGCACAAAGGTGGCCCATCTACAGACCCTGGAAACTACAGACCCTTAACTAGTCTTATATGTAAAGCCATGGAAAGAATTATCACAGAAACGATCAATAGAGATATAGTAAACTTCCAGATACTGGACCCAATGTAGTTTGGTTTTCTCAAGGGCAGATCATGCGTACTGAAACTGGTGGACTTCTTTGAGAAGGTAACAAAAGCAATGAATGAGGGAAAAATGGTACACACTGCCCACCTTGACCTGGCCAAGGTATTTGACACAATACCCCACTTGGGCATCGTTGACAAACTCAAGAGGCTCGGTACAAACTCGTATGTCACCCAGTGGATAGACAATTGGCTCACAGACAGGACCCAGGAAGTTAAAATTGGGAAGTCCCATCTACAAAGAGGCCAGTCACAAGTGGAGTTTCTCAGGGATCAATCCTTGGACTGCTTCTTTTTGGCATTTACTTCTCTGAAGTTAAGGCCAGTGTCAGTGGTCTCTGTCTGACTAAATTTGCAGATGATTACCAATTAGGAGCTGTCATTGAATCTCACACTGACACAAATGTTCTCCAGGAGGGGCTGAAACACACATACAACTGGTGTTAGAGCCATGGACTAAAATTAAATGCCAAGTAATGCATAATAGTATCCTTTGGGAAGTCATCCATCCCTGGTAACAATCTTATTGACAACACACCTCTTAGAGTTGAGTCTTTAGTTAGGGACTTTGGAACACACACAAATAGTAATCCAGCCTTTGACCGTCATGTGTCTACAGCAGTGAGGAATCATTTTATGTTGTGCAACATACAAACAACTGTATGGCATCTAAGTCCAAGGACATCATTGTTCCACTGTATTCGGCATTCATCAGATTTATCATTGAGTGCAATGTCTCCTTTGGTATGTACCTAACCAGGCATATCCATCAAATGGAACATCCACAGAGGTTCCTTACTAAAAGAATACAGAGTGTAAATAAAGCATCCTTTGCAAACCATCTCAAGGCCCTATCCCTGTATTCTGTCTCCTACAGGCTGTTGAGGAGAGATCTATGGCTGGCATACAGGGCATTGATAGACCTGACTCTGATGGAACTCCTGCATATCCACAAAACAAACAGCACCAGAATTACCCATTCTAAAGGCTTAAACCTTGCCTGTAATATAAATGTGACCTGCTGGAGAGACAGGTATGTATCCCAGAGACTACCTTGTCTATGGAATAGGCTCCCCATCCATGTGAAGCAAAGTTCCTCCCTAACATAATTCAGGTGCACTTTAGACAATTGGATGGGGAAGAGGAAATTCATCCTTGGTTTGGCACCTTTGTCTCTAATGGACACAGGCAACCTGTGAATGTTTTATCTCTAAAGCTCCTGCTTGTAAATGTTTCATCTCCCAAAGCCCTGCGTACACTTATCAAGAGTATCAGAACTTGTCAGAGATTTGGGATGCATAGCTAGGCTTAAAAAGGCCTTTATGGTTGTTTTCCTAGTAAACACCTATGACCCAATGAACCTATGCATTATGCACACTGACACACTAATGTACATGCACTGAGCAACAATCTCAGTGCACAATTTGGTAGATTAACCAAATGGTTGACACCTGTCAACAAAAGTAGCAGATCAGATGATTCTTTCATTTGGGGAATTTGCCCTTCTCCCGATAATTGTGCAATTTCAGAGTTAGAATATATAATTAAGAGAGGGTGTGGAGGGTGCATGCACTGAGATCGATTCTCAGTGCATGCACAGTAGTGTGTGTGTGTGTGTGTGTGTGTGTGTGTGTGTGTGTGTGTGTGTGTGTGTGTGTGTGTGTGTGTGTGTGTGTGTGTGTGTGTGTCTCTCTCTCTCTCTCTCTTTCCCATTTACATACCGTGTGGTACATCAGGCAATGAGAACCTTGATTTTCGGTGCATGCACAGTAGTGTATGTGTGTGTGTGTGTGTGTGTGTGTGTGTGTGTGTGTGTGTGTGTGTGTGTGTGTGTGTGTGTGTGTGTCTCTCTCTCTCTCTCTCTCTCTTTCCCATTTACATACCATGTGGTACATCAGGCAATGAGAACCTTTCAGTGCTCATTGTTTCTGTAGCTGTTACAGGTTTTACAGGCTCAGTTTGCTAGCCCAAGGCCCAAACAGTAGTGTGTCAATGTGCATAATGTTGATCACTTTGTGTCGACATTATGCACAACATTAATGCCATTTGAAAAACGTATGTAAATCCACTTCTGTATGTATGTGTGTGTGTGTGTGTGTGTGTGTGTGTGTGTGTGTGTCTGTGTCTGTGTGGGTGTGTGTACACACACACACACATATATATATATATATATAATATATATATATATATATATATATATATATATATATATATATATATATATATTTATAAGAATGATGCCACAATACAAATAAAAAATTACAAAAGAGTATTGTCTTCAACATTTCACTTAGCTTCTGGTGTCATTCATAGAAGATGAAAGGCAGCCACATTTCCACTGCTCATCACCCAAAATATTTAAACAGCATTTCCTAATGATGCATGCTTTTTCTTGACCACCTAGCAATGCCATCATAGACTGACTCACCCGCCGGGAATGTTAAGCGGCAAGGCAGCCAGAATTCTCCCAGCTGTTTTTTGGGTACAGGCCCAGTGGAAATACCTTGAACTGCTGAAAGGATTATTTTTCAGATGTACCTGCCATTCTTCCACCTGCATCCCTTCACTCAATAAGTTCCAAGCTATCCATTGCCTCATATGACTTCAGTATCTTTGCTGCACTATCTTCAGTTCAGGAAGGCATTCAAAATGGAAAACCATTCTTAAACATGTGCACAATGAAATGTGACATCTATTGATGGAGTAGCTGTTTAGATTGGGTTCTAGGACTAAAATCTCACAGGTATGTGAGTTTTCCTTGGGAGAGGTCACCCACAATTGACATCTGCACATTGTCTCTCCCCCTGAAAGGCCTCCCTGCCACTGCAGTTCCTCCCACTTGAAGAAACAGCTGATGATACATGAGTGCCCATTTTATGACTCCGAGCATCCAGATAACAGCACCTACCTTAACCCTAGCTTTATCACCCATGAGAAAAATGTGTGGTGAATGCTGATTATAGTATCCCTTTCCTCTTGTCGGCTTGTGAATTTCATCACCTAGCAAACTTTATAGACTGCCCATTCCATCACTGTCCAATTAACCAGTAAAGGAATGAATGTAATTGTGTATCCCTTCCACCTCACTATTCACAGGATCTGTGTCATTTTATAAGAGATCCACACCCATATGTGCCCTTGTGCTGTTGTGTGTAGCTTATACCATGCTTTAAAGCTGTGTCCTCAACTCAAGGCTATTAGATGTGGTTTGTTGCTTTCCATCTTCACTGCTCTGTGTACTGGCTCAGCCGTGCTTCTGTTCTATTTACTTTCCAGCCCTGATGCCCTTGTCCATCACTTTGAATAGTGTTTCTACCTGCTAACTCCTTTTACTCTAAGTCGTTAGATGCTGTAGCAACCATACCTGCTGAAGGAGACAAAAAATATGACTGCAGATTCAAGAGGTATGTAACGCTATTAAGGTAAAATGGCAATTACCATTACATCAGTCTTCACTGTGGTGCAAGGTCTGTTTCGCATAAATCTGTTCTGCTCTCTATTAACTCACTTTTCCATGTTGTTTGAAGAAAAACTCTCTTTTTAAAACACATGGCTATCATCCACCTATCAGAATGAGTACACACACACACACACACACACACACACACACACACACACACACACACACACACACACACACACACGCTTAATTAGGCTGTAACAGTTGCTGTTAGATTACTGTACTTACATGCTTTCCTTCTATATGTCTTTCTGCAGAAATAGCATTCAGGTATTTTAGTAATCTCCATACTACATTGAAAATTGCTTGTTCAACACCTGTCCATTCACAGACCTGCCACCTGAATGCTTCCATTTTCATCTATTCATTCTTTTTTTATTATAATCACTTTAACCATGGTTGAATATAAAATAATGTTTAAGTACTATTAGATAACACACCAACATCCTTTAGCTGATCTAATTTCCCTAGACAATTTCTGTGGCCTAACAACATCCATTAGCCAATCTAAATTCCCTAGACAATTTGTGTGGCCTAACTTACACATAAAGCATAGCAATTCTCCTCTCAGTATGATCACTATACCCTTTGACTCCCCTGATGTCCTGCTTATGTTGGACATCTGTCTGGTACCCTTATGCTTCCTGGAAGCTTTTTTGTAGCATACCAAGATGACTAATATCTTCCTTGACTCTCCCTGGTGATGTTATATAAATATAATTTACTAATATGGTGGCTGCAAGGGTTCACACTACTGCCTTTTCATTGTTAACACAAAGAAAGCATGAAATTATAAGTCCAGACATGAAAACTGGCTACAAATTAGCAGCTATATTCCTGTATAAACCTGCCTCAGGGGTACCATATGCAAATTTTTTAATGGGGCTTCCTGAAGAGCATTACATTTATACTTCAGATTATTCATAAAAAGTTTGCTACTATTTTCATTTTTAGGTGACTTCATTTTTGTGCAAAGGTGAAAGAGAAGAATTAATGCAGCTCATTTCTGATCTTCATGAAAGCAAATTTAATTTAACATTTACATATGAGATTTCCCCTACAGGGATTAACTATTTGGCTTTAATTTTGTCACCCAGAATGTGTAAAGAGACTTCTGCTATTTGGGTAGGTTGTCGCGCTTCTGGGGGGTTCTAACAGAAGCCAATCTAATTACTAGTTTTTTTCATAAAGAGGCTGCAATAAGTTAGCAATACAGCAGGCTTATTGGGAATATAGTGGTGTTGCTTGACAACAACTACATTTTGGCATTGAAGATAATATAATTTATAATTCATGTAGATTGTCTAAGGAATATACAGCAAAGAAGATACATATTTTGTTACAGATTATAATGTATTAACTCTAAAAGCTGCAGATTTGTTTTTTTTTTTAATTCAGAATGGATTAAAACAGTAACACCTCTCTTAAACCTATTATTTATTCCCAATAAATTGTCTGAAAAAGTACAGCATGTTAATCAATTTAATCCAGCTATGGACCCACAAGATGCAATTAAAACTTTTATTAGGAAATGTACAAAAATAAATTGACAAATGAAGGACTGAAACTAATAGACCTATATTGACGTCAGAACTCAAAAATCAAATTAACAAACTAAAACCTAATAGATCTCCAGGCAATGATGGCATAATATCAGAAATGTATAAGCTTATGCCTAAGGATGCTATAAACATCTTACTTCATGTTTTCCAGTTAGTTAAAGATGCAACAATGGTTCCACCTGTTTGGAAATATACACTTATATCTTCAGTCTTGAAAACAGACAAAGACCCAACTGAATGCTCTTCTTTTACACCAATTTCATTATTAAATGTTGATTACAAAATATTCGTGTCTATACTTGCTAGAAGAATTCAACAATATCTTCCTTAATTAATTAACAATGATCAAACTGGATTTATAAAATATAGGAATACTTATGATAATATTAAAATAATATTAACTGTAGTTGATTATACTAATAACATAAAAGATAATTTAATTTTAATAAGCTTAGACATCAATAGTGTTTTTGACATAGTTAATTGGAAATATCTTTTATTGGTCTTGAAAGAATGCAATCTCTCAAGGAGTTTTCTGCAACTTATAAATATTCTTTACGATAATTCCTTAGCTTATATAAAAATAAGTTCTTGTGTTTTGGAATCAATCTCAATTACTAAAGGAACAAAGCAAGGCTGTCTGTTTTCATCTTTGATTTTTACTTTGATTATGTAACTATTTGCAAACTACATAAGATCAAAACCAGATATTAAAGAAATACAAATAAATCACAAGCTAAACTTATTAAATACTATTATTTGCTGAAGCTATACCCCCAGATTCACTAATCTTCCATGCAGGACTAAATTAGTCCTGCAAGGAAGCGCCCGTTTAGGAGCAGGATGGCAGCGCACCATGCATATTAACAAGGCACACTACCCAAGTTCCTAGGCTTACACAGAGCGTATATGAGTGCAGAGGGTGTGTCTGAGAGGCAGAGCTCTCAGAATAAACATGCCACAGCAATGTAGAAGGTGTTAAGAAACGACCGCGATCGCTCATAGGTGTCCTCATATCCCTAACAACAGTCCCCCATGTGTACAACAGCAACAGTACATATAAATGAAAAAAATAAACCCTTTTATTTATTTTTTTAAAATCTGAGTACAGCTAACCATAGGTGCATGGGTGTGTCCATTGCTTAGCTATGGTTATAGCAGCTTAAAAGGCTGAAGAGGATAACAAGGAAAATATATGCAAATGAAGCAGCACAGCAATAGTGTAGTGGGCAGAACATTCGCCTAACGAGCATGCATTCCCGGTTCGAGTCCCACTGCAGCACAGTCTATTTACATGGCAAAGCACATTATAACCAATATTTTTGTTGCAAAACCCACTAAAAAACATATATTTATGAAGTGGAGTACTGCAGGAAATGCACATGTGAAGTGTCAGTTTCATAATGAATAAGGCACTAGTAAGCATATGTAAGCACTAGTAAGCATGTTTAAGTGCATTTGCACGGGGGTAAGTATTGCCTACACAGATTAAGCAAAGTAGAAGCTAACTGAGTGTAAAAAACTGTAACTGGAAGTTAGCAGTGCTTACCTCCGTGGAAACCCACGCAAACCTGCTTACAACTGCTTTAAAGTGCCTTAATCACTCTGTATCCAACGGGCCATGTTCTGCCGAACAACAAAATAAACAGCTCTTGCAAAGCTCAAACCCTGGACCCTGCACACCATAGACAAAGTGATTTGCCACTAAGCCATGACAGAAATAAATATGATGTTTCCAGAAACATATCATCCAGTCCAGTCATACAACAGTACAGAGAATGTATTCCAACATCTAGATGTATGTGTGTGTAAATATATTACTATCTAAACAGATACAACATATCTATATATGTAGATATACATATTTCTAAAAATATATGCATATATAGTAATATATATGAACATATATACATGCAAATACCTAAATTGACACATATATGTGTCTCCACCTATATGTCTACATATACACAGCAAATTACATATGTGTACGCAGATATATATCTATGTAGGTATATACGGACATAGTTATATATATGTAAGCAGATATATATATCTATATAGGTATATATGGCCATACATCTGTAGATAGCAATGGCAGATTAACAAAAACACATATGTCCACATGCACTGTTAATGGGGTTGAGAGGCCCCACACACTATACGTCTTGTACAAATATGCATCCCCCCCACAGCCAAACACGTTCACCCTGCAATACACTACCAAGTGTTGCAGATCCCATAACCAGGACCTGACACAACATGGACACAAGATGTTAACAGTACTACATCCCACCTGTATAGTGTCAAGCTGGTATTGGTAACATATCATGCAGTACAGTCTGCCCCCCATAGGAAATGTAAAATGTGGAAGCCATCAACATCCCCAGGATACAGATACACAGACACAGATATGCAGATACAGAAATACATATATATATATATATATATATATATATATATATATATATACATGTGACTATAAATACACACGCAGATATATGTACAGTAAGATACATATGTAGAAGGTGCACACAATATGGAACAGCCACTATGCCTACAGTTAACACCTGAACAACTGGACACTGTATGGGCTACCCATACAAATGACAATCGTTGCCTGCAACATATACCCACAGAGAGGTCATAGGAAAAAACACCACTCACAGGTTTGCAGAAATGAAAAACCTTTAATTGTGTACTATTACAGTTCTATATGCCATGTTATATAGCTGTTCAGACACTGGCATCCATATAAACAGAGTAATGCAACTGTGAAACAGTTATACTAATACAGTAGTCTGGAAAGGTTCACAACTGTTGCTGTCCAGGCCAAGCCCTTCAAATTGTACAATAGTGAAGACAGACTGGGCCACAGGATACCAAACAATCAAAAGTATGTAATGAAGGTGTATAGTTCAGCAGCCTCTATCTACACTCTGTACAAAATCACTAGGTGGTAAAGACATCATGTGACCAAATGGGTTGTAATTGTTACATAACAAGGCATAACTGACACCATCACAAGCACACTGACAAACAGAACAGTCTGTATGGCAGGAGGCAGTAGGCTTGCATTAACCCAATTTATGTAAGTAATGTAAATATAGGTGAAGTATACAGTACTGTACATCCAGATACCTTAAGGCAGCTCACCCCTGATACCCCCACATTTTGTAACAGCCTAGATAATTTATGGTGCTTCCCCCCTAGACTCAATAAATGCACGGCCATATTCCACTGTTACATACACTGGCCTCTGGAGTGCATAAGGGCACACATGTATTGTGTAGGTAACGCCCACACATATATGGTCCCAGCCCCACCGTATGTGTGGGGGATACAACAGCAGTGGACTGATGGCAGCAATGGCAGTGTGATATATGCACAGCCCACTACAGAACAACCCCTGACAGCATGTCATATGTGCAAAGCTTGGTATGCAGGTGGAGGACAGAGGCTGGAACACAGGCACATATGTGGAAAACTGTTGCCATACACTAAGCAAGTTGCTGGTGTTACAGGATAGTCTGCAACATACCCTGAGTCAGGGAATTGATGTTAGAAACAGAAATGGATGTAGCCATGTACTGATAGCACTCAACACACATACTGCCAGTGGAATATCTGACACAGGACCTGTGTGGTGGACAGACAAAACATGATAGGCACACCTCTGGCCACCAAGAGGATAGGCCCACAGCTGAGAGCTATGCAGACAAACTGCATCCCAAGGTAAACTAGTATGGACACACACACCCTGTAGCACTAGTACTCTACAAAGCATAACACAACTCTACTCACACTCTGTCAATAGTTTCTGAACCTCCTACAAATATGTAGCTGCCCTGAGTGTGCCGGTTCTCCTGTCAAAGGTATTGTTACCTGCTGTCTGTAACACTGATGCCCACACACAGAAAAGATGTCCATCACACAGGAAATGCAAAGGGAGCATGCCCACATGATGTAGGGTTTTATAGTAGGTGGTTGCCATAACAGTGGTAATTGGAAGTACTACACATGGGTAATCATATAGATATATATATATATATATATATATATATATATATATATATATATATATATATATATGACTATCTGGATAATTATATGTACATATATTTCCACCATATGTCCTGGACATGGAGTATAGCCCTACCCCAGCAAGTATAATCCCAACGTCATAGTGCAAGGGGATGTCAAGTATGTATAGCAGGTATATTAGTAGACTATTGCTACTGTCATTGGGATTGTCTTCACAAATATGGTGTGTGTGGGAGGGTACATCTGCTTATAACATGTGTGCCATTGGCAACTGACAGACATCCTAAGGACATCATAGTAAAGTACCGCTGCTAGCAAGTAATGCCCCTGTGGACTGCAGCAGAGATATTGGCCAATATATGTGGACATTCTGACACATTCTGTACAGTCCAGAGGTTTAGTGCATAACATGTGTACCATGCCTGACAATATGGATGTAGACAGCCATGTAGATGGGTATAACACAAAATGACTGGTATACATTTGCCACCATAGGTTATGCATTCACACACCCCTGTCTGGCCTGACACATAATAACCGCTGGTACAGGGGTGCCATGGCCACATACTACCCACTAGATATTGACATACATATGTACAGCATCCCACTGCTCTGTCTGACATACATGACTGTTAAGGGAGGCCCAGCAGCAGTACATCTGGCAAGTATCTGCACATGACATCTCACTGAGTAAGTACACTAAGCTGCTAGGCATGTAACAATGCACTGTGCAGGCTACAGGCAGATTGGCTCAACACTGGCCTACATCTCCTATGGGGGAATGCACATGTACCTGCATATATAGCAGGCTCTACAGGCATGTCACAGCACAGGGTAAGATACACCTGTGTGAAAGTGCATAACCGCAACCAATGTGAGCACAGCCACAGCCACATATGTTAAGCTAGCATAATATTACAGTATATGGATGATCTTTTCGACACCATCCTCATATGTGCCACTCACAGACTGACCCTACATATAATGGGCTGCTAAACAGTTTGGTCTGATGGCTGTCTGTGGTATGGGACATGTGTGTGTATGGCCCTACAAACATGTACGCCAATATGGTACCATACAGTGGAGCAGCATGTAACATCAGATAGGATGGGATCTAGAACAATGACATCTACCACAGTCTGTACATAGGCTAAAGTACATATTAACAGTAAACACACTGTCAACATTCACCATAAGTACACAGACCTCAGTACTGTACAAACATTCACAGAATGTCCAGGTTATGTCATCATATATAACCCCTACTGTACATAACATGTGTAGCAGTCTGATACCTCCCTGGCTTGTTATCAGATATGATGACACTAATTATGGTGTACAACACATATGCACCACTTCATGCACAACATATGTACAAAGGTTGGCAGAGTTGTGGCTGAAAGCACATACACAGGGCCAATATTGACATGTTGCTGTGATAACCTCATAGATTTACTGTTGTAACAGGGTTTGTTGAAACATATGTCCTATGAGGGATATGAAGTCAGTAACTGTCACAGCTTTCACCATCTACAGACTGCAATCCTCACACTACCTTCTGCAGTCCACAGATAGTTGCTCTGTGGGTAAGGCACAACACACTGCCCAGTCTGCAGATGACCCTGCAGATGGGGATTTCTCATAAACATGGCACTGACATGGCAGTTATTGAGTCATGTAGGACAACCATATCCACACACACACTGTTAAACCAACATTACTCCAAATGCAGTATAGCAGCACTTACAGTCTGTAGTCAGGTCAGGCCCATCCCCCTCCTGTGTTGCCCTGTTTCCACAGTGTATGTTGTTAGTGGTAAATCCACAATCGATCTGAGATGCTGTTTGCCAAATAACTGATCTAGTTCCTGCTCACAGTGAATGAAAAGGACCAACACCAACATGATGTTCCTAGATAGTGGAGTGTGTTTCCATGCAGTCAGCTAGGGGAGGACTGCAATTTGTGCAGAGGCCATCAGCTGATCATGAGCATCACTTAAAATACACATGCTGTTGCCTAAGCAAAGCAGGTGTAGGTCTCCACATCCACCAGAGAGGGAGTGGGAGAGGCAGACAGAGGCAAAGACAAGTCTGGGAGGGGTGGGAGAGTAAAACTTAAGCATGTTTGTGTCACACACCTACCAGCACAAGGTATCAAACCCCTGAAGACTATGTAGTGCTATCACAGTTCTATGCAGTTATTGGATGCACCACATGGGTTACCTGTTGTGGAGCCCTCAGAACATATATGTGACGGTGAGTGACATCTTCAAAAGGGATACGGTAGCTATATGGTAGGTGACGTACACGTGCCTGTCTGCATGAACAGGTGCCAACATCAACACAGCCACACACTCACAGGGATTCACACACATTGACACACTTGGCAGGGCCAGGATTACAACTCATCAGTAGTGGGATTGCCACAACACATCACTGTGCAGGTATCACATGCACCCCACGGGTCATACAGGAGTTGTATGGGCAAAGGGTATGGGGAGGTGTATGACATCAGACAGCATGCTTCAGTATGCCCATGGGGGCTGTAGGGAGTGTGGATGTGAACATACACACCATACAACACACACACAAACACACAGGGTGCCAGAACTGATATGCATGGGTGCATGTCTGCACGGGTGTGTGGTGGTCGACTGTGCCAGATGGCTGTACAAGACTAGGCGATGGGTATACCTTGGCATCAGGCCACATGGCAATGGTCTTGCATTGTGGCTCAGGGCTGTAGTTTCTGCAGTTGCCCACACAGGTGGGTATTGTATCCCCCATCCAGTCACCTGGGTGACTATTGTGTGTGGCCAATGCTGTGCATTGCTTGCCATGTATGCGTTCCTTACTCCATGACATGGACGGTGTCTGGGATGTGCACACCTTCCACATGCATGTACAGTGATATGTGGAACTGTACCTGGGGTGTCTGGCCCATGTTGTGAACACAGATTATCATCAGATGTGCCAGTCTTGCCCACCTGTGGCAGGAACTGGTAATGGGCAGCAGGTTTACCCTGCACCTACATTGATAGTATGTTAACAGCATTCTCTGGTATCAGTGGCATCTGTCAATACAGGGCATGTTGTCAAGCATGGTATGTCCTTTGTGGGCCACATGTGATGGCACCACAGGTGTTGCAGGTGTCCATTGGGGAACATGGGGAAAGTGCACTTTGTGCATGTGCATGCATATTGGACAGATGGACAGAGTGCCATGCTCTCTTTAGCCCACTGCTATCACCCCATAATTGCTATCAGTGGCCAATATGCAGTGCACTACCCACATATTGGCTATTGCCTAGGCATGTGTGTGTGTGTATGAGACATAGGTTGAGAGTGTGCTCTGGGTAATACTGGGGTTGCTGACTGTGATTGCCTGGTCTTGATGTCACATGTATGGGTATGGCCTTGCACCCCCAGCCTCTCAGCTATTTCACATCTGTTATCCCTGTAAGGTGGACATTGTGATATATAGTAGGGCCACCATATTCAAAATATGGAAAACCTGCTCCACATTGGCCACACACTCACAACCACCTCCACAGAGGATACGAGTTACACACACACCTGTTATGTCTGGGAGTAGAACCCTACTTAACTAGTTTATTACACTATAGCACTACACAGTTATAGTACATGCCACAGAGATTACTGGAGTACCTCTTTCCCAAAGGTGTATATCACATTGGATAACAAAGTGGGACATTCAAATTGTAGTGAGTGTGAAAAGCCTAAAATGCATTGCACCCTACACATACAGTGACACACACACAAAACATACACAACTGACATGTGT
Source organism: Protopterus annectens (assembly GCF_019279795.1). Classification (NCBI taxonomy): domain Eukaryota; kingdom Metazoa; phylum Chordata; order Ceratodontiformes; family Protopteridae; genus Protopterus; species Protopterus annectens. The sequence goes on from NC_056735.1 coordinate 512,114,000, forward strand.
GAGTATAGAACCCCTAACAGAGGTTTATATCACACTACAGCATGGAGCTGTTGTAGGACGCATCACAGGGATTACTAGCGAACTCCTTCCCCAAAGGTGTATTTCACAATAAATGGCATTAGCAGGATTGCCAGTGTAGGCCATTTGAAATGTACTGCATGTGACTAGCCTAACATGCATTGTTCCCTACACATACAGTGACACACACACACAAAACATCCACAACCGACATGTGTGGGTACAGAATCCCTAATAGAGATCTATATCACAATACAGCACAGAGCTGTTATAGGACACACCATGTGGATTACTGGAGAACTCCTTCCCCAAAGGTGTATTTTACAATGAATGACATCAGCAGGATTGCCAAAGCAGGCCATTTGAAATGTACTGAGTGTGACTAGCCTAAAATGCATTGCTCCCTACACAGACATTGAAACACACAAAACATCCAGAACTGCCATGGAACCCTACCACAGTTCTAAATCACACTACAGCAATACTCAGTTATGGCATGTGCTACAGAGATTACTAGGTTAGAATATTCCCAGAGGTGTATTTCTAGGTGGGTCACATCAGCAGCCTTGACAAAGTTGAGCATATGAATTATAAGGAGTGTGAGTACTCTAAAAATAATTGCTCTCTATGCAGTCAGAGACAGACAGACATGTACACAAACAGTTGCTAAGTCTGGGGTTAGAACAGCTACTTAATTACTTTATCACACAGCAGCAGTACACAGTTACAGGACACACTATAGAGATTACTGTGCTGCAACCTTCCTAGAGGTGTATTTCTAGGTGGATGACATCAGCAGCCTTGCCAAAGTTGATCATATGAATTGTAAGGAGTGTGAGTACCCTAAAAAGCATTGCTCTCTACACAGGCAGAGTCAGACACACACACACACACACACACACACACACACATACACACACACACACACACACACACACACACACACACACACACACACACACACACACACACACACACACACACACACACACACACACTTGCCATTGCTGGGATTAGAACACCTACCTAACTACTTTATCACACTACAGCAGTTCACAGTTACATAATGTTCTACAGAGATTAGGGGGGCTGCAACCTTCCCAGAGGTGTATTTCTAGATGGGTGGCATCAGCAGCCTTGCCAAAGTTATGTATATGAATTGTAGAGAGTGTGAGTACCCTAAAATCATTGTTCTCTACACAGTCAGAGACAGACAGACATGCACACAAACACACAAACAGTTGCCAAGTCAAGGGTTAGAACAGCTACCTAACTACTTTATCACACGACAGCAATATGCAGTTACAGGATGCACTATAGAGATTACTGGGCTGCATTCTTCCCAGAGGTATATTTCTAGGTGGATGACATCAGCAGCTTTGCCAAAGTTGAGCATATGAATTGTAGGGCATGTGAGTACATTGCTCTCTACACAATCAGACACACACACACACACACACACACACACACACACACACACACACACACACAGTTGCCATGTCAGGGGTTAGAATGCCTACCGAATTAGTTTATCACACTACAGCAGTACGCAGTTACAGGATGCGCCATGGAGATTATTGGGCTGCAGCTCTCCCAAAGGTGTATTTCACATTGGATGACCTGAGCAGGTTTGTCATAGTAGGGATATGGGGAGGGCAGTGTGTGTGTATGGGCCATAACCCATTTATCTAGGGGTCGACACGCCACATGCGGGCATACACGGGGTCATATTTCATAGGTACATGTATACAACTGCTAGATGACTGCTTCCTTGTACAGTCATGTTGCACAGCTGGCATGTGCACCACATAGTCTGTAATGTTAACAGATGCTGGTAGCTAGTATCTGCAGTGAGTGACATCTGCACCTCATGTGTTTGGGGCCCTTTGGCTGTGTGCTGGGTGGGACAGGCATGGATGGCTCCTTGTCACAGTCACTCCCTTACACAAATCTATGCACATCTACCTTTGGCTTATTATAGTGTCTTGTCCTGACATATATGTCTGTATTCCTATCCACTGTGTGTGCAAGTCGTGAGTGGTGCATACTGACGAGTGTCTGCACTAACAACTGCAACTGCCAGATATGGCTGGTCCACTGGTGTTTCCAGTCATGGCCTTCATTTGTTTAAATGTGTGAGCATGCCCAGTATGGCCGTCTGTATTGAATGTGTGGATCGTGTCCAGGTAGTTTGTGCTGCAGTGCTGACCTTTGTGTTATACACTGACAGGTAGCATGCTGTCTCTGCAGGGTATCCATCGATCATTTGGCTTTGACTGTTACTACATTTCTGCATAGCGGGGGGGGCACACCTGACTGTTCCTACATTTCTACACAGGAGTGGGGTGGCACACCTGACTGTTATTACATTACTATGTAGGATGGGGGCACACCTGACTATTACTACATTTCTACACAGGATTGGGGGGCACACCGGACTGTTATTACATTACTATGTAGGATGGGGGGCACACCTGACTAGTTCTACATTTTTACACAGGATTGGGGGGGCACACCTGACTGTTATTACATTACTATGTAGGATGGGGGGCACACCTGACTATTACTACATTTCTACACAGGCTTGGGGGGGACACACCGGACTGTTATTACATTACTATGTAGGATGGGGGGCACACCTGACTATTTCTACATTTCTACACAGGATTGGGGGGGCACACCTGAGTGTTATTACATTACTATGTAGGATGTGGGGGGCACACGTGACACTTGTATACATTTGCTATGATTGTACTGGTATGCCAGGTACTCCATTTCATTCTGTATTGCTAACTATCATGCTGACTAGAGGCATACCAGTGTACTACGGACTGTGGCTTTGGTTGCCCTGCATATTATTGCCTGACTTCCTAACCTTCAGAACTAACATCCCACTGCCTGCCCTGCTGTGGTCTGTCTGTGTAGGCCTGGGGGGAGGCTAACCATAGCCATCATTCAGGGGCCATGGCATAGGCTTTGTTTGGGTTTGTCTACACCTGTCCTGCTAGCTAAGACTGTTGTTGGATATGTGAACTGTCTGAAGAAGTTGATTGGAATAAAACTTGATGAAAGAGATAACCTTTTATACTTGAAAATCCAGTGTCTGCCTTTTTTGTTTGTTTTTACAATTTTCTTTTTTGGCTTTGTTTGTTTTTTGGAGCTGGTGAATACTGCAAGGCTTCCCCGAATGTGTCCAGACACAGGAATCGTGACCTGAGGATCCCAAACACACACTATATTATATGTCTGGCCTGTGCATGTGCCTCATTATGGCATTGTTGTTCAGGCGTGTGTGTGCATTTCTGATGGGTGTCATGAGCCATGGCTCCAGTGTGTACCCAGCATACCCCACTAGGTGACCGTAGGGGATGTCCCCAGTGGCAAATCACTGGTACAGTTGCGTCAGATGCCATATGAGGGAATCATCATAGCTTCCAGGGCAGCCAGAACACGCATTCATTATAATGCCCTGGGCATCACATAAGACCTGGCAATTGATGGAGGGATGCCCCTGTGGTTGATGTAGGCCCTACCCTGCTCACTGGGTGGTGCTTTGATGTGTATGTGCGTGCAGTCTATAGCACCCACTACCCCAGGGTATTCTACTATTTGGTGGAAGAGACACATATTGCTAGTCAACACCTCATGGGTGTTGAGGAAAAATATGTGCTCACTGGCATGTGCTGACATGGCATCCAGAAAATGGTGGAATACTCTCGATGCTGCTGCCTGTGAGATCCCCATGATATCCTGAGTTGTGCTTTGGGAGGTACCTGTGGCTAGTAAATCTAGGCCTACACATACCTTGTTATCCACTGGGATGGGTTCCCCTTGGTCTGTTTGGTGTGTCAGGTGTGGCCGGCACAGCTCAACAATTTGCTGTAGGAGGTCTCTGTCCACCCTATAGCACTCCACTATCTCCAGCTCATGTAGCTCCTGGTAGGTTACCCTAGGTCTGTATACTCTTTTCCATCTTCTCACTGTGGGTTGATTGACAGCTTTCACATCCTCACCACCCTCAGCCTCTTGCACATGTTGTTCTATGTTGCCTGCTGCCGCCCCTCTCATTTTGTAGGTTTGTTTGTTAAAAGTTCCCTGCTTGTATACACCGGTGGTGTAGAGTGTGGGAAAAAACAGAGGGGAAGGTGTCTGCTTAGTTTATAGTAGTGTTCTGGACTGGGCTGGTCTGCTGCCTGTGAAATTGGCTGATTCTGATATATTTCACCTACCAGCTAAGCTAGTTCTCCTTGATTACCTTCCTACTGCTGTTTTCACTTCCCATTGCCTCCCAACCACGCAAAGTGCTCAAATGCACACACTGCTGCTATTTCCTGGTTTAACTTCTTTTTTCTTCCTGTAAAACCTGGTGCGCGGTGCACACACCCACTTAGGCTTTGTAAAGAGTGCTAGGCAGGCTTAGACACACCCCAAACCTAAGCCACAGGGCTCCAATCTGCTTACCGTATGCCTGAACCCTCCCCCCATGATGTCACCTACCTCCTAGGCTTGCACCAAGCTATTCGTACTCTTACACTGATGGGGCCTGACTCACATGCTGGGGAGAACTGGGATTCACTATCCTTCCCCTCATTTGCATAAGATTGCCAGCTAATGCATAGTTACATGTCTCACACTGAGACTCCCCCCATAGCAACCACTACTCACTGGCCAGGTTATCTTCTGCCTGCCATTGACTTGCATGGCAGAATACTGATTTTAGTTAGAATGCTTATTTTAGGTTTAATGTATTATTCTCCCCCCAATCTCATTTGTGAACCACTGCCCTATGCTTAAACAGCCGAGATCGGCTAAAACAAAATAAAAGTTGTTTTTTTTATTTCTTTGTTTGCAATGCCAATGGCCTTATACTTGGCCATTGGCATGCTTACTACTTGATATGCAGCCTTTATTTGGAGCTGTCATAGCTCCATTTTGGATTTTGCAGAAATTTACCCAGTTACTAACCGAGTACATTTCTGCAGATAACACTAGTATTGGACGGACTGTTGGAAGCTTCCTGGATTGCAAAAATCACCTCATTTGCATGGATTTCACCTGCAAATGGGGTGATTTGAATACCAAGGCTTAGTCAGTGCAAGATTAATGTAGGAGCACTCGTGCATGCCCCTGCAGGCTGTTCCTGGATCACACGGCAGACATATTGCCTGCTTGAGCTCCTGCACCAATCTTGCACTCCATGCAAGCTTTTGAGGATCCGGGGATACTCTTGACACTGATGTTAATAAAAATTATCTTAATGCTCTCTTTGAGGCTATTGAAATTTTTCAATCTAAGTCTGGTCTTTCATTTAATAAAGACAAAACAAAAGTTTTATGTATAAATTCCCAGATATGTGATATGGAAGAAAGATTTTCTAAATATATTATAAAAGATAATAAAATAAAATATTTAAGAATAATTTAACTGAAAGCATTAAAGATATACCCCTGGATTTACAAAGCCTGTTATAATGTGCAGGATTAGTTTAAGAGCTATTTTCGGCAATATGGCCGACGTGCATTCCAGGAACGAGCTCCCGGGACGTGCAAGTGAGCTCTTAGGCTAATCCTGCATGGACCATGTTCTCAGAGAAATTACCTCATCATTTGTGGTGAAAAACATGCAAATGAGGGTAATATGCATCCAAGCAGCTGTGCAGTGTGCAGAAATGTACATGCAGAAATGTACATGGTTAGTAAAAATTCCAAGTTGGTTTATGACAAAAACGGAAAATATCATTGAGGAAACCAAATACGTTCCAAGCAGAAGACCATTGGCATTGCAATGTGTAAAAAGAATTGCAAACACCAAACCTAAAAAAAAAAAAATAAATAAATAAACTACCTTTATTTTTTTTTTCACCGAGTGTGCTGAGAGCAACAGCATCAATGAAAATGGAATGGGATCTGGAGAAAATAATAAAACAAACATGCCAATTAAAATCAGTGGTTTGCAAGGCAAATCAATGGCAGGGAGAAATGGTGTGGGACATGTGCTCTATGCAAATTACCCTGCAGGCAAACCTACAAAATGAAGGAAAGTTAGTGAATCCCAGATTTTCCCAGGGGTGGGGCAGGTCCCCCAAGTGTAAGAGTATAATAGCTGGGTGCAAGAGGGATAGATATAGGTGACATCATGGGGTGCATCAGGCAACATAGAACGACATGTGGCTGGGATGCACCTCTAGCTTAGCACAGCTAATCTAGATGTGTCAAACCTGCCCTGGTACTCTTTATTACAAAGTGTAGTGAGGGTGTGCGTGCGCACGGGTTTTTCTGGAAAGAAAAGGAAGTTAAACCAGGAAAACAGTTCTGTGCAGTTGGCACTTTCATTTGCCATATTTGGCATGGGCCTAAACAGGAGGCAATGGGAAGGGGAAAACAGCGAGGGAAAGGAAGGTAATAAGGAGAGCTAGCAGAGCTAAAGGGTATGTATCATCAGAATCAGCTAATCACACAGGAAGCAGACCAGCCAGCCCACACACCACTATACCAAGCAAACACCTAACACCTACATTTTTTTCCACACACACCACACAGTATACATGAGGCTGTGAGTGGTGAGGATGTCAATACTGCCGAAAACCCACAGTAAGGAGACAGAGAAGAGGGTAACCTGCCAGGGGCTACATGAGCTGGAGATAGTGGAGCACTATAGGTTGGACAGAGACCTCCTACAGCAAATCATTGACCTGTGCAGGCCACACCTGACACACCACAGTGGCCGAGGGGAACCCATCCCAGTGGATACCAAGGTATGTGTAGGTCTAGGTATACTAGCCATAGGTACCTCCCAAACTATAACTGGGGATAACATGGGCATCTCAGAGGCATCAACATCCAGAGTATTCCGCCAGTTCCTTGATGCCATGTCAGCACATGCCAGTGAGCATGTATATTTCCTCAACACACATGAGGTGTTGACCCGCAATATGCATCTCTTCCACCAAATAGCTAACTACCCTGGGGTAATGGGTGTTATAGACTGCACGCACCTATGCATCAAAGCACCACCTGGTGAGCAGGATAGGGCCTACATCAACCGTATGGGCATCCTCTCCATCAACTGCCAGGTTGTATGTGATGCCCAGGGCATTATACTGAATGTGTGTGCTGGTTGCCCTGGAAGTTATGAAGATTCACACATATGGCAACTGATGCAGCTGTACCACAGATTTGCCAATGTGGACATCCCCTACAGTCACCTAGTGGGGGATGCTGGGTACCCACTGGAGCTGTGGCTGATGACACCCATCAAAAATGCACACGCACGTGAACAACAATGCCATAATGATGCACATGCACAGGCCAGACATATAATAGAGCATGTGTTTGGGATGCTCAGGTCATGGTTGCGGTGTCTGGACTCATCCGGTGAAGCCTTGCAGCATTCACCTGCTACATGTACCCAAATAGTAATGGTATGTGCTATGCTACACAATATGATTCTGTGGAAACAGCTGCAGCAGGAACAGCATGGGACAGGGCCACACAGCCCCCACCAATGCCAAGGCCTGTACAGGTACAGAGTGACTCGGAGGAGGAACAACCTGAGCCTGCCCCAGTAGGCAGAAAGGGGTGTGCCCAGTATGCCCTGGCCTTGACAAAGAGGCAATGCATAGCATATGCACTGACACAGTAGGGCCCCAGGGAATGACACCTCTCTCTGACTCGCACAGACAGTAAAAGGGATGCCAAACATGACACTACCTGTGCCCAACCATGTATAAGGAGTGTACTATGTGCATCCAACATAGGCAGCCCTCCAGCACCATCCTCAAGTCCGCACACCATCAGGGTAAGTCAATCAACCTACCAATTGCCAAATGGAGTAGAATGTGTTTTTACCTGTAGCTATTGTATGGATGTGAACATGCAAGTAAATTGGGTGGCCGGATGTCAAGGCAGCAGACAGTAGACACCCATAGTGGCAGCATGAGATCTGTAACACATACTGGAATCACCATAGTAGCCAGTACTACACAGGGTGACAAAACCCACTGCAGGAAATGGCCTGAGAGACAGGGGTGTCCATAAGAGCCGCACATACCAGTCAGAAAGGATCACATACCCAACAACAGTCTCAGCCAGCAGGACAGGTGAAGACAAACACAAACAAGTGCTATACTATGGCCTCCAAATGTGCCCTGTGGTTAAACCCTCCCCCAGGCCTACACATACAGACCGCAACAGGGCAGGCAGTCAGATGTAAGTTGTGAAGGCTAGGAAGTCAGACACTAATATGTTGGTAAACAAAGCTAGGATCTGTACTACACTGGTAAGCCCTAGCCAGCAGAATAGGTAAGACTACAGACTGAAACGGAGTACCTGACATACCAGTACAGTCCTAGCAAATGTGTACAAGTGTCAGGTGCGCCCCCCCATCCAACGTACACATAGAGTAACAGTCAGGTGTGCCCCCCTAACCCTGTGTAGAACAGTAGAAACAGTCAGGTGTCCTCCCCCCGCTATGCAGAAATGAAGCAACAGTCAATGGCAAATGACCATTGGGTACCCTGCAGATACAGCATGCTACCTGTCGGTGTACAACAAAAGGTCAGCACCGCACTACAAACAACCTGGATATGATCCACACATGCAACACAGATGGCTATACTGGGCATGCTCACACACTTAAACACATGAAGGCCATGTCTGCAAACACCAGTGGACCAGACATATCTGGAAGTTGCAGTTCTCAGTGCGGACACATGTCAGTATGCACCACTCCTGCCTTGCACACACAGTGGATAGGAATACAGACAAATATGTAAGGGCAGCAAACTATAATACGCCACAAATACACAGGCATAGATGTGTGGAAGAGGGTGACCGTGACAAGGAGCCATGCGGGCCTGTCCCAACTGGCACACAGCCAAAGGGCCCCCAACAAATGAGGTGCGGATGTAACCCATTGCAGATACTAGTCACCAGAACTTGTCAGCATGACAGATTATGTGGTGTACGTACCAGCTGTGCAACAAGACTGTACAAGGAAGCAGCCATCTAGTAGCTGTATGCATGCATCTGTGACATATGACCCCGTGTGTGCCCACATGTGGCATGTTAACCCCTACATGAATGGGGTATGGCCCATGCACACACTGCCCTCCCCATAGCAGTAGTATGACAAGCCTGCTGAGGTCATCAAATGTGAATTACACCTTTGGGAGAGCTATAGCTCAGTAATATGCATGGAGCATCCCATAACTGTGTACTGTTGTAGTGACAGAGTAGGTAGGTAGTAGTACTAACCCCAGACCTGTCAATTGTGTGAGTGTGTGACTGTATGTGTACCTGTCTGCCTCTGACTGTGTAGAGTGAAATGATTGTTAGGCTACTCACACTCCGTGCAATACATATATTCAACTTTGGCAAGGCTGCTGATGTCACTCACCTAGAAGTACATCTCTGGGAACTTGATAAGCCCAGTAATCACCGTGGCGCATCCTGTAACTGTGTACTGCTGTAGTGTGACAAACTAGTTAGGTAGGTGTTTGGACCCCAGCCCTGGCAACTGTGTGTGTCTGATTGGGTAGAGAGCAATGCTTTTTAGGCTACTCACACTCCATACAATACAAATGCTCTTCTTTGGCAAGGCTGCTGATGTCACTCACCTAGAAGTACACCTCTGGGAATATGGTAGCCCAGTAATCACCGTAGCACATCCTGTAACTGTGGACTGCTGTAGTGTGATAAACTAGTTAGGTAGATGTTCAAGCCCCAGCCCTGACAACTGTGTGAGTCTGTGTGTGTCTGACTGGGTTGAGAGCAATGCTTTTTAGGCTACTCACACTCCGTACAATACAAATACTCTTCTTTGGCAAGGCTGCTGATGTCACTCACCTAGAAGTACACCTCTGGGAATATGATAGCCCAATAATTGCCGTAGCACATCCTGTAACTGCGTACTGTTGTAGTGCGATAAACTAATTAGGTAGGTGTCTGAACCCCAGCCCTGGCAACTGTGTGCATCTGACTGGGTAGAGAGCAATGCTTTTAAGGCTACTCACACTCCATACAATATAAATACTATACTTTGGCAAGGCTGCTGATGTCACTCACCTAGAAGTACACCTCTGGGAAATTGATAGCCCAGTAATTGCCGTAGCGCATTCTGTAACTGTATACTGCTGTAGTGTGATTTAGAACAGTGGTAGTGTTCTATCTCCATCCATGCCATCCAGTTCCGGATTTGATGTGTGTGCCTCAGTGTCTTTGTATGGAGCAATGCATTATAGGCTACTCACTCGCAGTACATTACAAATGCCCTACTTTGGTACTCCTGCTGATGTCATTAATTGTGAAATACACCTTTGGGGAAGATGTACTTCAGTAACATCAGTGGTGTGTAATATAACTGCATAGTGCTGTAGTGTAGTAAACTAGCTAGGTAAGGGTTCTACTCCCAGACATGACAAGTGTTTGTTTTTTAACTCGTATCCTGTCTAGAGGTGGTTGTGAGTCTGTGACACCTGTGGCCAATGTGGAAGGGTTTTGCCAATTTCATTTATGGTGGCCCTACTATATATCACAATGTCAACCATACAGGGATAACAGATGTAAATGGCTGAGAGGCTGTGGTGCAAAGCCATACTCATACATGTGAAATCAAGGCCTGCAATCACAGTTAGCAACTCCACAGTGTCTTCACATGTGACTCACAATGGACATACCATGCTTGACAACATGGCCTGTATGGACAGATGACACTGACATCAGGAAATGCTGTTAGCATGCTATCAATGCAGGTGCAGGGTAAATCTGATGACCAGTACCACTCCCTGCCACATGTGGGCAAGACTGGCACATCTGATGATAAGCTGTGTTCACAGCATGGGCCAGACACCCCAGGTACAGTTCCACATGCTACTGTACATGCATGTGGAAAGTGTGCACATCCTAGACACCATCCAAGTCATGGACTAAGGAACACATACATGGCAAGTGATGCACAGCATTGGCTAAACACAATAGTCACCCAGGTGACAGGAAGATGGATGCAATGCCCACCTGTGCGGGCAAATGCAGAATCTACAGGCTTGTGCCACAATGCAGACCATTGTTATGTGAGCTGATGCCAAGGTATACCAATCACCTACCCTTGTATAGTCTGTTGGCACTGTTGGCCACCACACACCCATGCAGACATGCACCCATGCATGTCCGAACTGGACCCTGTGTGTTTGTGAGTGTGTTGTATGGTGCATATGTCCACATCTACATGCACTACTCCCCCAGGGCACAGTGAAGCATGCCACCTTATGTCTGACAACCCCTCATACTCACTGCCCATATGACCTCTGTATCACCTGTGTGGTGCATGTGTTCCCTGCACATTGATGTGTTGTGGCAATCCCACTAGTGACAGGTTGCACTCCTGGCCCTGCCAAGTGTGTTAATGTGTGTGCATCCCTGTGTGAGTGTGCCAGTGCGGACAGGCATGTATACGTCACCTACTGCATATCTACCATATCCCTGTTGCAGATGTCACTCACCATCACATATATGTTCTGAGTGCTTCCCACTAGATAACCCATGTGGCGCATCCAATAACAGCATCTAACTGTGATAGCACTACATAGCTGTCAGGTGTTTGATACTATGTGCTGGTAGGTGTGTGACACAAACATGCATCGGTTTTACCCTCCCACCCCTCCCTGACATGTATTTGCCTCTGTCTGCCTCCCCTACTCCCTCTCTGGCAGATGTGGAGGGCCACACCTGCATTGCTTAGGCAGTAGCATGTGTATTTAATGTGATGCTCATGATCATCTGATGGCTTCTGCATGAATTGTAGCCCTTCCCTAGCCAATTGCATGTGGAACAGGTGTGGTAACATTCCCATAGCCAATTGCATGGAAATGCGCTCCAATACCTGGGAACATTCTGGTGGTGTTGGCCCTTGTCTGTCACTGTGAGCAGGAGCTAGAACTGTCATTTGGCAAACAGCACTTCAGATGGGTTGGGGATTTACCTCTAACAACATACACTGTGGGAAGAGGGCAACAAACAGGAGGGGGATGTGCCTGACCTGACTATGAACTGTAAGTGCTGCTATACATATATATATATGGAGTAATGTTAGATTAACAGTGTTTTCTGGATATGCCTGTCATATATGTCACAATACCTGCCATGTCAGTTCCATGTATATCAGGAATCCCCATTTGCAGGCTCATCTGCAGACTGGGCAGTGTTGTGCCTTTGGTGTCATGTGTTAGCCATGATGCATCTATTCATGGAATGCAGAAGGAAGTGTGTGGATTGCAGTCTGTTGATGGTGAAGGCCATGACATTTACTGACTACATATCCCTCATTGGACATATGTTGCAACAAACCACGTTACATTGGTAGGTTAATGAGGGTATCACAGCAACATGTCTATACTGGCCCTGTGTATGTGCTGTCAGCCACACCTCTGTCAACCTTTGTACATATGTCATGCATGAAGTGGTGCATATGTGCTGTACACTGTAAATAGTGTCATCATATCTGATAACACGCCAGTGATATATCAGAGTGCTACACATGTCATGTACAGTAGGGGTTACACTTAATGCCATACCCAGGAAATTCTGTGGATGTTTGTACTGAGGTCTGTGTAGTGATGGTGAATGTCGGCAGTGTGTGTATTGTTAATATGTACTATGGCCTGTGTACAAACTGTGGTAGATGTCATTGTTCTAGCTCCCCTTCTATCTGTTGTTACATGCTGCCCCACTGTATGGTACCGTTTTACCTTACATGTGTGTAGGGCCATACACACATGTCTCATACCACAGACAGCCATCAGACCAGACTGTGTAGCAGCCCAGTATATGTAGGGTCATTCTGTGAGTGGCACATATGAGGATGGTGTAGGACAAATAGTCCATATACTGTACTATTATGATAGCTTACCATATGAGGCTGTGGCTATGTTCACATTGGTTGTGGTTATGCACTGTCACACAGGTGTATCCTACCCTGTGCTGTGACATGGCTGCTGAGCCTGCTATATATACAGGTACTATAGATTGATAACTTTAGGATGTCTGTCAGTAACCAATGGCACACATGTTATGAGCAGATGACACTTTCCACACACACCGTGTCTATGAAAATAATCCCAATAACAGTAGCAAATGTCTATTAATATACCAGCTATGCATACCAGACATCCCCTTGCACTACTGCATTGGGACTACTGGGGCTGGGGTAGGGCTACACTCCATGTCCAGGACATATGGTGGGAGGATATGGACATGTACTTATCCAGATAGCCATATATATATCTGAGTACACATGTGTAGTATTTCCAATTACCACTGTCATAGCAACCACCCACTATGAATCCCTACATCATGTGGGCATATTCCCTGTACATTCCCTGTGTGATGGACATCCTTCCTATGTGTGGGCATCAATGTTACACACAGCAGGTAGCTGTACCTCTTACAGGAGAACCTGCACACTCAGGGCAGCCACATGTATGTAGGAAGATTGGGACATACAGACAGACTGTGAGTAGAGTGGTGTAACACTTTGCAGTGTACTGGTGTTACAGGGTGTGTGTGCGTGTGTGCGTGTGTGTTTGTGTGTGTGTGTGTGTGTGTGTGTGTGTGTGTGTGTGTGTGTGTGTGTGTGTGTGTGTGTGTGTGTGTACATACTAGTTTAACTTGGACTGCAGTCTGTCTGCATAGCTCAATACTGTGGGCCTATCCTCTAGCTGGACAGAGGTGTGCCTATCATGTGTTGTCTGTCCACCATACAAGTCCTGTGTCAGATATTACACTGACAGTGTGTGTGTTGCATGCTAGCAGTACATGGCTATATCCATTTGTGTACCTGGTGTTGTATTCCTGCATAAGGATATGTTGCAACACATCCTGTAACACCAGCATGTTCCAGGGTGTGCAACTGCAATATTGCAGGTATGGCCCTGCATTCCTGCCTTTGCCCTCCACATATATGGCAGCCTTTGTCCTGCTGTGATATGGGTAGGGGTTGTTAGGTAATGACATTTTATTAACTACTGCTAGCATTCCTACTATCATCACAGTCATAGCGTGGACACCCACAACATTTGTTGGCCAGGGACTATACATGTGACAGATACATTGACATTACCACAAGTAATGAATGTCCCCCTAGTGCTTGACTACAGGGTGTAAATGGAGGCTGGTGAACTACATCTGATATTGTTGACTGTTATGTATCGTGCAAGCAAATCCATTGCCAACTGTTGTACTAATTGAAGGGCTTAGCCTGGACATCATAGTATATTATATATCTGCACTGTCTGCATCTACTGTTTTGTGTGGGCCTTGCATCCATCACTGGTTATATACATCAACATCTATGTGCTGTCAGTAATGGCATACATTATTGTATGGTACACAAATAAAGGTTGTCTGTGTATACATACCTGTGTGTTGTGTCATGTCCTTTGAATTCTGAGTGGGTATATGTGCAATGTAAGTATCCCCTTTGTGGGGCTGGTTGCCACACCACACATGTCACAGTTACCAGTTACAGGGCTTGTGGCTGGGGATATACATTACACCTAGTATGTCCACACTACAGCTACACATGTATGGTTACTAATACCCTTTGTCTGTGTATATGTGTATATACCCATATATTTTATATATATATATATATATATATATATATATATATATATATATATATATATATATATGGGTCTACTTTAGAACACCGACACGCCAGTTCGCCGACACACAAACCACCGACACCAAATAACCGACAACACACAATACCGACAATGCAAAACACCGAACACCATTACACCGACACACCAAACGTAAACAACACATTACACTACATTACATATCCACTAGCCCTAACCCAAACCCTAACCCTAAGGTCCGACACTACTGCACACTTACCCTACCTGCACCCTAACCCTAACTCATTTAACCCACCCCTAACCCTAAGGTCCGACACTACACTTACCCTACCTGCACCTAACCCTAACTCACTTAACCCACCCTAACCCTAAGGTCCGACACTACCGCACACTTACCTACCTGCACCCTAACCTAACTCACTTAACCCACCCTAAACCCTAAGGTCCGACAGTACCAGACACGCATTACCTACCTGCACCCTATTCCTAACTTACTTAACCCACCCTAAAACATAAACCCGTCACTAACACACACTTACATTACCCAAACCCTAACTCCGACACTACCGAACTCACCTTTCACACACCTAACCCTAAATCCCTCACTATTGCACACTTACCTGTCCGCTCCCTAATCCAAAATCCCTCACTATCGCATACTTACCAAGTCGCGCTTACACGTTCCCCTTGTCGGTCTTCCAGCTGTCGGGATTTCAGCATGTCGGTCAACTGCGTTGTCGGTCCTTTCACGTTCCTCTTCTGCGTGTCGGCGAACTGACGTTTCGGTAATTTGAAGAGGACCCATATATATATATATATTAATATACCTGCACATGATTGCCAGTGTATGGATGTGTGTGCATATCTGTACCATTGTAATGTGTAGCCCTTCAATATATTACATTCCTTGTAGAACAATGGCGTATGTTACAGATATTGGGCTGACATGTACAGGTGACATGGATAACTGTTGGAGCATTGTAGCTGTGTTGTGGTAGGTCTATGTCAAGTACTGCATGTGCTGGATATTGGATTGCACAGCATATCCGTTAGGGCTGGGGGGGTTACATAGCAGTAATTACCAAGTGTCCCTCATTTGTGCCCCCACCCCCATTAACTGTGCTCATGGTCTGTTATGTAGTATGGAGTGGGCCAGGAGTCTATTTCCATGTGGAAATCATATACACATGTCTATCTGTATACACACACACACACACACACATATATATATATATATATATATATATATATATATATATATATTTATGTATATCCACATAAGTATATATATGTTACACCCCCATATATGGAGAGATAAAACTGGACATTGATATAGCTCTAGCTATGTATATGTATCCATATATATATATATATAGATATATATATATATATATATATATATATATATATATATATATATATATATATATATATATGTGTGTATGTATGTGGATATATATATCTAGCTATCTATCTATATATATATATATATATATATATATATATATATATATATATATATATATAAAACCCAAAACAGGAGATGGAAGCGAAAAAACCAGAACCAAAACCAAGAATGGGATCGCTCAGGAGAACCAAATAAGGGTACAGACCAGAACCAAGCGCAAAGCAATCCAAGGCAGTTTATTGACAAGTTCCAAATGCTGATGTACAAAAATACATTTTCGAAAGTCTTTTTCAAGGCAAAAACAACGTTCACAAATCACTTCCCCTTAAATACAAATTTAATTTCTTACACAGACCAATAAAATAATGAAACCAATTACCTGTTTGAATTGGTAATTAAAATGAAATAAAAATCACATGTAAAGGAACCAAGGGGAACAATCTTCTTTTCTTTTCTCTTAGTATTATAAATACTCTTTCAAAACCATTTTATATGTATATAAATAATTAAATAGTTAATTCTTTATTATGTCTAACATAATTAAAACGTTAAAATAATTTGTTTTGTAAGTTAGTTATTGTAAATATGTGTATATATATATAAATAGATTATCAAGTATATATGTTAAAAAGTGATATTAGTGACATCTAGTAGTGATTTCTAGTTTTGCATCTCTTAGCTTTAAAACTGACATACACTAATGTACAAAAATAGATTTACAAAATCTTTTCCAAAGCAAGCAACTTTCAAGGTCAATTCCATTTAAATACAAATTTTAAATCTTGCTTAAACCAATTACCTATTAGGATTAATAGTTAAAGTCAAATATACTTGTAAAAGAACCAAGGGAAACAATGATCATTCTCTTAATATAAAAACTCATCCAAAAACCTCTTGGTATATGTGTGAATTAATAAATATTAAATTCTGCATTGTATAAGACATAGTTAAATGTTAAAATTTTATAATAAAATCATTCGTTGTATAAATTTATTTTTTATAAATATATGTATCTATGTAAACATAAATTAATTCTAATATGTATAGTAAAGTGATGCTAGTGACATCTGGTGGCAGTTTATAATTTAGCACTTCTTAACTTTAAAACAGGCATTAAGGAAATTGTATCATTTAGACCAGGAGACCTGGTGGCTTCTAATATAATCTGCCAATACAACTCTCTGTATTCTAACCTGGTCTCCCACATGCCTCCCCTAATTTCTTTGGGAACCACTTCAATAACAAAAAAATGAAAGGAAGCTGTTGGACATAAAAGAATGTGTCTAAAAAGTGCATTGTTGATATTTTCCTTTTTTATTTCATAATGGTGCTCATACATCCTAGTTTTTAGTTTCCTCTCAGTTTTACCAACATAAAAGGAACCACAGGGGGAGCACACGGCAATATAGACTACCCCATAGCTGTTACAGTTGGAAAAGGTATTGCTCCTAATATATCTGTTCCTACTTGGAATAAAAATGCTGGAACAATTTTCAACATGAGGGCATTGGGAACATGAACCACATTTGTAGGTCCCCTTTCTTTTAGATGAATGATCAAATCTGGGGCCTCCAAATTCAAACAGTTTTTTAAAATTGGTATCCCTCCTATATATAAACTTCAAAGGTGGGTTTTGAATTTGTTTTAGTTAAGTGAACTGGAGAAAACATTCCCATTCTCTCTTAATTACTTACCTAATAATGCGTGAGTCCCCCGTGTAATCCATGATGCATGCCCCTTCATAAAAAGTGTTGGGGGGTAAGTCATTGTTAGAGGTATTCAATGTTTCGTCCTGTCCTAAAATAGGTGCAAACCTCCCTTTCCTACCCTGAACTACCTCTTCTGTGATGTCTTGAATAAGTTTATCTGGGTAACCTCTATCTCGAAACATCTGAGCCACAAATTCTACTTCCTTAACAAAATCGTCTTCTTCAGATGTCATCCGACTTATTCTCACTAGCTGTCCCTTGACCAAATTCTTTTTTTGAAAAAAAGGATGACCACTATTGTAATGTAGATATGAATTTGAAAAAGTTTTTTCCCGGTATACCTTGGAAGAAAAATGGTGGTCCAATTTGGTCAAGGAAATATCCAAATATATTAATTCACTGTGGTTAGAGGAATATGTAAAATCAAGAAAATCAGTTGTCCCTTTAAGATAGGTAAGAAATTCTGTAAATGTTTCATAGGACTCGTGCCAAAAAATAACAATGTCATCAAGAAAGCGTTTGTAAAAACACCAACAGTGTGAAAATTCACAATTAATAACAAACAATTTCTCCCACCAAGATAAAACAATGTTTGCATAAGTAGGGGCACATTTTGCCCCCATAGCAACCCCTCTCTCCTGTTTAAAAAATTCACCCTCAAAAAACATGAAATTATTTTTGAGCACTATTTCCATAAGGGTTAAACAGTTGTTAAAATCATCAGAACTAAAATTACCAAAGTCTCTCATACTTTCCTCCAACCATAGTAGACCTGTTTCATGTGGGATAGAACCAAAAAGGTCAACTATATCTAGAGTAACAAATAATAAGTTAGGATGGAAAAGTTCAGGTTTGATGTATCTTAAAAAATCCCAGGAGTCTTTAAGCATAGTACTCCCATGGTTAGAGATGGTTTTAAATTTTACATCTAGATATTTGGCTAGGGGGGCTGTCATAGACCCCTCCGAAGAAACAATAAGTCTTAAAGGTGGGTCGGAAGAATCCTTGTGGACCTTGGGAATACCAAAGACCGAGGGGGTCCTGGGATGTCTGTTGTACAAATAGTTATAGGTGTCCAAATCTATGGATTCTTCCAATAACAGATCATTTAAAAGTAAACCAATTTTGGTTTGAGCAATATTAACCTCATTAATAGAGGCTTTGGAGTACTTGGAATTGTCCATTAACATATCTTTCATTTTTGATTCGTATAAAATATAATCCATTAAAACTGTGCCCCCTCCTTTATCAGGTTGCATAATTCTTAAGGATGTGTTGTTACTAAGTTGATTCAAAAGCAATTTCTCATCCTGGGAAAGGTTGGGAAATATCTTGTGTGTGTTGATGGTTTTCCTAATCTCCCTTTCCATAATGATTTCTAAGTTTTTGAGCTGTGGATGAAGGGGTGGATTAAAAGTACTTTTTTTCTTTAAAGTAGAGTGACTGTGTACAAATGGTGGGTCTGCCAATACCAAGGCCAAATTCCTTTTACGTAAACATAATTTCAAGTCTATAATAGACTGAGGAATATTCCCTTTTCTAATGGGTAAGTATTTAAAACCCTTGGAAAACAATTTGAAATGTTCCAAATTGATGGATTCGGAACTATAGTTGAAAATCCTATAGTTATTGTATTCAAAAATGTTAAGACTTATTTTTTCTTTGGAGGGGTCTATGACAGCCCCCCTAGCCAAATATCTAGATGTAAAATTAAAAACCCTCAAAAATGTTAAGACTTATTGTTTCTTTGGAGGGGTCTATGACAGCCCCCCTAGCCAAATATCTAGATGTAAAATTAAAAACCCTCTCTAACCATGGGAGTACTACGCTTAAAGACTCCTGGGATTTTTTAAGATACATCAAACCTGAACTTTTCCATCCTAACTTATTATTTGTTACTCTAGATATAGTTGACCTTTTTGGTTCTATCCCACATGAAACAGGTCTACTATGGTTGGAGGAAAGTATGAGAGACTTTGGTAATTTTAGTTCTGATGATTTTAACAACTGTTTAACCCTTATGGAAATAGTGCTCAAAAATAATTTCATGTTTTTTGAGGGTGAATTTTTTAAACAGGAGAGAGGGGTTGCTATGGGGGCAAAATGTGCCCCTACTTATGCAAACATTGTTTTATCTTGGTGGGAGAAATTATTTGTTATTAATTGTGAATTTTCACACTGTTGGTGTTTTTACAAACGCTTTCTTGATGACATTGTTATTTTTTGGCATGAGTCCTATGAAACATTTACAGAATTTCTTACCTATCTTAAAGGGACAACTGATTTTCTTGATTTTACATATTCCTCTAACCACGGTGAATTAATATATTTGGATATTTCCTTGACCAAATTGGACCACCATTTTTCTTCCAAGGTATACCGGAAAAAAACTTTTTCAAATTCATATCTACATTACAATAGTGGTCATCCTTTTTTTCAAAAAAAGAATTTGGTCAAGGGACAGCTAGTGAGAATAAGTCGGATGACATCTGAAGAAGACGATTTTGTTAAGGAAGTAGAATTTGTGGCTCAGATGTTTCGAGATAGAGGTTACCCAGATAAACTTATTCAAGACATCACAGAAGAGGTGGTTCAGGGTAGGAAAGGGAGGTTTGCACCTATTTTAGGACAGGACGAAACATTGAATACCTCTAACAATGACTTACCCCCCAACACTTTTCATGAAGGGGCATACATCATGGATTACACGGGGGACTCACGCATTATTAGGGAAGTAATTAAAAGAGAATGGGAACGTTTTCTCCAGTTCACTGAACTAAAACAAATTCAAAACCCACCTTTGAAGTTTATATATAGGAGGGATACCAATTTTAAAAAACTGTTTGAATTTGGAGGCCCCAGATTTGATCATTCATCTAGAAGAAAGGGGACCTACAAATGTGGTTCATGTTCCCAATGCCCTCATGTTGAAAATTGTTCCAGCATTTTTATTCCAAGTAGGAACAGATATATTAGGAGCAATACCTTTTCCAAGTGTAACAGCTATGGGGTAGTCTATATTGCCGTGTGTTCCCCCTGTGGTTCCTTTTATGTTGGTAAAACTGAGAGGAAACTAAAAACTAGGATGTATGAGCACCATTATGAAATAAAAAAGGAAAATATCAACAATGCACTTTTTAGACACATTCTTTTATGTCCAACAGCTTCCTTTCATTTTTTTGTTATTGAAGTGCTTCGCAAAGAAATTAGGGGAGGCATGTGGGAGACCAGGTTAGAATACAGAGAGCTGTATTTGCAGATTATATTAGAAGCCACCAGGTCTCCTGGTCTAAATGATACAATTTCCTTAATGCCTGTTTTAAAGTTAAGAAGTGCTAAATTATAAACTGCCACCAGATGTCACTAGCATCACTTTACTATACATATTAGAATTAATTTATGTTTACATAGATACATATATTTATAAAAATAAATTTATACAACGAATGATTTTATTATAAAATTTTAACATTTAACTATGTCTTATACAATGCAGAATTTAATATTTATTAATTCACACATATACCAAGAGGTTTTTGGATGAGTTTTTATATTAAGAGAATGATCATTGTTTCCCTTGGTTCTTTTACAAGTATATTTGATTTTAACTATTAATCCTAATAGGTAATTGGTTTAAGCAAGATTTAAAATTTGTATTTAAATGGAATTGACCTTGAAAGTTGCTTGCTTTGGAAAAGATTTTGTAAATCTATTTTTGTACATTAGTGTATGTCAGTTTTAAAGCTAAGAGATGCAAAACTAGAAATCACTACTAGATGTCACTAATATCACTTTTTAACATATATACTAGATAATCTATTTATATATATATACACATATTTACAATAACTAACTTACAAAACAAATTATTTTAACGTTTTAATTATGTTAGACATAATAAAGAATTAACTATTTAATTATTTATATACATATAAAATGGTTTTGAAAGAGTATTTATAATACTAAGAGAAAAGAAAAGAAGATTGTTCCCCTTGGTTCCTTTATGTGATTTTATTTCATTTTAATTACCAATTCAAACAGGTAATTGGTTTCATTATTTTATTAGTCTGTGTAAGAAATTAAATTTGTATTTAAGGGGAAGTGATTTGTGAACGTTGTTTTTGCCTTGAAAAAGACTTTCGAAAACGTATTTTTGTACATCAGCATTTGGAACTTATATATATATATATATACACTGAACATAATAATCTATCTATGTATGATTGCTGTTATATGGTTATTTGTGAGTCATACATATACACACACACACACACACACACACACACACACACACACATATATATATATATATATATATATATATATATATATACACACACCTATAGCTGTTTATCTCTCTACATTTACAGATGTATAGCTGTCCATATGTCCATGCATGTTTGGCCTATATGTGTGGCCTGTACCTCATTCTCTTGGCAATTGACATGGATAACCTGAGGACTGAGGTCAGCCATTCGTGCCTTCACGTGCATGTTTCAGACGTATCATCTCCAGCAATATATGTGTTCTACCACATATAACTGTGTAACTTGCAACATTTGAAGTGTATAAGAGCAGGATATGACAGTTATCCCTATATGTACCCACATTATGGCGCAATATGTCCAGGATTCATGCATTAAGAGGTTGTGTGGTGTGTTATTACTACATTCCCTGTGCTATTGACTGATTGTGCTGGATGATATGCATGTGGAATGAGTGGTTATGTTCATCTGTCATGGTTTAATGGTAAATCACGTAGTGTATGATGTGCAGCGTCCTGGGTGTGGGCCTTCCAGAGGCTGTATATTGTGTTTCAGGGCAGAACACTGGCTGTCAGATACAGAGTGAGTTAGGGACATGTGAGCTGTCGTATGCGGGTGTGCGTGGGTTTGCGTAGAGCTAAGCAATGCTAACCTTGGGTTGCGTTTCCTTACACTTAGCTATTATCTACTTAGCTCAATCTATGTAGGCAATGCTTACCCCACGAGAATACACGTACACACACTTACAACTGCTTATCTATGTGTACTACTGCTGTTATGTGCTTACACATGCTTACTAGTGCCTTAGTCATTATGACACTTCACATGTGGATTTAAGGCAGCACTCCTGTGCAAATGTAAATGTTACTTAGTAGGTTATACAGCACAACAAAGTTAACATACGTATATCACATGGAAAATAGGATGTGCTGCAGTGGGACTCGACCCGGGAATGCGTGCGCGTTAAGTGGATGCTCTGACCACTACACTATTGCTGTTTTGCTTTGTTTGCATATGTCTACTATAATGACATACCCATGTTCCCTTCCCTGGCCCCCGAGCTCCACGTACACAGCATCCATCCATTCCATATTTGCTAGCCCTGCCATACCATACCTCCACACACTTCCCTCTCTGCACATCTCAGTACCCCTCCAGTATACTGTCCCCACCCAAGCGTCTGCACGCTCTTCATCTGTTTAGTCCACGTACGTACCAGCCTTTGCTTGATCCTCCCCCGATACTGGTGGTGACATCGATGTGACCCACAACTGTTGGTTCATCCCGCCAGGGATGGACCTGTTGTGTCAAGAGTAGACCTAGCATGTCTACAGTGTTTCTCCCACTGGTAGCATCCTGCCAGGGTATTGTGTAGCAGCGTTTTGCTCACACACCTGGCCAGCCTCATCTCCCGTTCCATGGAACCAATGCCCCAGGTGTGACATATAGTGCATGAAGCAAGCTCACACACCCCCACAGTGTGCACCATATATCATTATTCCCTTTGGTATTATGCAGGACTACTGTTCTCACAGTATGATTGGACAGGCACTGTTCTGTGCTGCACATTGACTGCTCATAATACTATCGTTGAGCAATGGACACATGTTCTGGTATTAATCTATACACTTATATACATTTCCTATACTGTTGGATGCCTGTGCTGGATGATGTGTTTTTGATCACAGCAGCTGAATGTGTATTCACCATGGCTTAGTGGAACTCACGTCTACAATAGTGTGCAGGGCCGGGGGGTTGCAACCTGGCAGTGAAGATTATTTTGTTAATGGCCACAACAACAGCTGTTGGCTACAGAGTGACTAAGGCACTGTAGAACATTTGTAGGCAGGTATGCACTTGTTTGCGTGAAGCACAGCATTACTGACCTCTGGTTGTGGCATCTTGCACTGAGTTAGCCTCTACATTGCTTCACCAGTGTGGTACTCGCATACCAGTGGCCAAACAGGTGTACACCCACTTGCTCCTGCATACACACATGCAACATCGTGCATTTTGTTCACATCTGTTAACCGGGACACTCAGATTGTATGCTTGTCCATTATCAGTGGTGGCCTGGGGTGTAGAGCTCCACATTGACCCCAGCTACATATCTCAATTAATACTGGGGTGTTCACATTCATAGAGGGTAACGGACATAACATAGCTGCGTCCTCCATTAATCGTGCTTAGTTTATGTTAAACTGTCGGTATTATCCATGCTTAGGTCAGGTTTACATGTCAGGTATTGTCAGTCATGTTTGTTTTTAAAAAATGTTTTAAGTAGCAATAATGTGGATGTGCCTTTAAGACACAAGATTTTAATTAGAAGTGTCATGTGACAAAAAGGGTGTGTATATATTGCTTGTGTTGAAGTTTGTTCAGTTTCTGATGAAGTCTTGCCACATGTGCAAGACGAAAAGCGCTTCATTAAACTGAAAGAGAATTAAACTGAGAGAGAATTTGCTTTGGTGTTTCCAAGCTGTCTTTTTGTTTTTTGCTACATGTCAGGTATGACTTTTGACAAAGGTCAGTTTAAGGTGAGGTTGGATTCCTGTTTCACAGGTCTGGATAGGTTACATGCAGGTATTTTGTGTAGGTGTAGTTATTCCATATCGGTGCGGTACAGCAGAGGTGAATAGCTAAGGGGTAGGTAGGTAGGTAGTGGGGGTGACATTGTAACTATATAGTAGCCCGTAGGTATAATTGGATGGGGAGCAATAGGGAAGGTATGTCGGATGATGGGATGTGTATGCGAGGCAGGACAAGAGGTGTCAGTATCACTAGTTGATGTAGCGGTGTAGAGTGTGAGGTGGGGGGAGGGTTTTGCAAGGTGGTGAGCCTGTGCTGCTCCAGGTGTGCTTGTGGTGTTCCTTTATGTGTTAGTTACATGTGTACTGTGGGACAGCTGTGATACTACATGTGGGTTGGGGTTCCAGATACTGGCAATATAGTAGGGGAAAAGGGTGTCACCTACGTGTACCGTAGGCATAAATAGAAATGGAACAGGGGCTGATAGGTACGTGGTGTGCATGGGGCACAAAGGGGGGTATAAGTAGGGGGATTATCCAAGGATGTGCAGGATGGCTGCAGGGAAGGTCCACAGCTGGCCATGTTGTCTATGATAGCAGTTGTGCATATGCACTGCATTTGGTGTTTGTGTTGAACACTCACACTCCTGTGTGGGGGTGAGGACTACAATAATACCTTGTAATGCCTATTACATCTGCTTACATGCCTACAGTGGGGTGTTGCGACCATGTGTTCATAGGTGTTGTATAGTGGGTTATGCAACAACACATATGGTTATAACGCACTTTGCCATGTAAACTGGACTGTGCTGTAGTGGGACCCATATTGGGAACGGCTGCCCGTTAGGCAAAAGCATGCCTGTCGACTGTACAGAATCCATGGCCTGTCCAGAGTTTGCTTCATAATGTTGGTGTGTTCCTCTTACAATCTGCACCTGTCGGGCAAATACCTGGGAACTAACGCCATTAAATACAGACAAGTAATTATGTTTAAGACTCCACATCCTTCAGACAAGTCATGCTAATGCATAACCTATTATTCTATCAGCTTTCTAAGGTTTTAAGTGGAATATGTGCTTTCTGTCTTTATTTGTCCCCCCTCAATGGTTTAGGTTCTGTCCAGTGGTTTTGCTCTTAGAGGTTGAGAGGTATGGGCATAAGCTCTGCCCAATTCGCAATATTACTTACATCCCCGGGGTGGTCCGAATACAACTGCACCAGCCAAAACCTGCAAGCCTAGGCCCATAATTGCATACCCATAGTTCCCCCACCTGCCCCTCCTCTAGAGCACTCATCCTTACTGTGGGTGCAGATGGGCTCTAACCACACCACTACACACTGCCCACTCTCCATGTGTCGGGACCCATGTCATACATTGTCTCGACCCATGGGTCATCAGGCTTGCACAACCTACTGGTCATATACAGCCTGGTTAGATAAATCATTACAGGGACTGACTCAGATGATCATTAATTTTTGGGGTGTCTCACAAGGAACATTTATGTCTTTGTTTCAAGATTAGACTTGGCAGGTCTCTCCCACTGGTAGTATCCTGCCTGTGGTCTGAGAAGCAGTGGTGTGTTTACTTGTATCGTGTTTGTATGTTTCACCTGTCTAGGTGGGGGCGGTTGATGTTACGTACTACACGTTTGTTGATTGGACCCCTCACCCTCATTGCCATGGCCTGTGAACATATGTAATTTGTAACTGCTGTATCATATCCTAGCTATATACATGTGTATATTTACACACACACAAACACACACACACACACCTACATTACTATATACTGATATATCTGTATATGTATGTATACATGTATATATTTATATATTGTTGTGTATATATATATAAATATATATATATATATATATATATATATATATATATATATATATATATATAAATACATATGAGTGTATGAGTGTCTGCATATGTATATATCTATATGTGGGTATTTATATGTATTCTGTCTCTCTATGTATACATTTGCACTATGGAGAGGGAGAGGTATATCTCCATGTAGCTATGGGTAGATATGCACACACATACCTTTACATATATACATCTACATCTGGTTATTCCGTTTTTTGCCATGTAGTTTAGACTTTGCTACAGTGGGACTTGTAGCGGGTGTGTCTCCTCAATGGGTGACGCCTCTGCCCAATGAACACTTTTGCTTACATCCCTGGGGCTGTCCGTATAGACCCACTACAGCCAACACCTGCACACCTAGACCCATAACTAGCTAACTATAGTTCCCCCATGCGCACCTCCTCTACAGCACTCATCCTTACTCTGGGTGCAGGACGGGTCTGAACACACCACTACACGCTGCCACTCTCCACTTCATGGGACCCATCTCATTCGTTTTCTCAACCCATGGGTCATCAGGTTTTCCCACTCTTGGGTTCTGGGTATGTACACACCCCTCCCAGAATGGTCGTCGCACTGGCTTCCTCCCATAATACGACAATTTTTGGGACGCTCCTGTCTGTGTTCCAAGATTAGATTTCATTGGTCCACTGTGTACCCTCCTGGTTATATCCTGCCTGTGGTCTGGGGAGCAGTAGACTATTTAAATTGTTTGTGGGTTTGTGTGTATGGTTCCTCTGTCCGTCTGGGAGGGGAGGTCATGCTACATGTTACATGATTCTTGCTTGGACCCTTCACTTCCATTGGCATAGTCTGTGAACATATGTCATTCTTGTGTGCTGTTTCCTATCATAGCTATATATCTGTGTATATCTACGTACACACACACACACTCACACACACACACACACACACACACACACACACACACACACACATATATATATATATATATATATATATACTGCTCTCTCTAAAGCTAAAAACACAGCATCAATGGGACCGGATGGTGTCCCCGGCTGTGTGCTACACGAGCTAAATGAGGAATTAACCCCGCACATAAGGCAGCTGTTTAATCTCAGCCTTACCACAGGATACGTGCCCAAGTAGTGGCGTACGGCAACTGTGGTCCCACTCCACAAAGGCGGCGCCTCTACGGACCCTGGTAATTACCGCCCCATAAGCTTAACAAGTCTAGTCTGCAAAGCTATGGAGAGGATCATAATGGAGCTCATAAACAAAGATATAGGGGAATTGCAGACATTGGACCCGACCCAGTTTGGCTTTGTCAAGGGAAGATCATGCCTTTTGAACTTGGTCGACTTCTTCGAAACAGTCACCAAGGCCATTGATGAGGAAAGGCAGTCCATACAGCCTACCTTGACCTTGCAAGGCTTTCGACACAATACCCCACTGGTATTGTAGAAAAACTTACCAGCTTAAATGTAAACCCATATGTCACAAGATGGGTTGCAAACTGGCTTAAGGACAGAACCCACAGGGTTAGAGTTGCTGGCGCTGTGTCAGACTCCAAGCCGGTTACAAGTAGTGTCCCACAGGGCTCAGTCCTTGGCCCCTATTGTTTGGCATCTACTTCAAGTACAGGCCAGCATGGGAGGACTTTGGCTGACAAAGTTTGCAGACAACTGCAAACTGGGCCATAGTGGAAAGTGCATCGGACACGGATATCCTTCAGAAGGGACTCACGGAAACAGATAGCTGGTGCCAGAGCCATGGCCTGAAGTTAAACGCCAAAAATGTATAGTCATACCCTTCGGAAAAACAAGGTAACCCTAAGCTACCATATAGGTGGCAATCTACTAAGCACAGAAGAGGTTATCAGGGACCTGGGGACCCAGGTTGACAGTGGCCTTCTTTTGACACTCACATTGCTAAAGTGGTTAGAAAGACCTTCTACATTGCCCACCTGATCATGAAGGGATTCACATCCAGATCTAGTGAGGTCATTGTTCCCCTGTACTCTTCACTTATCAGACCAATGATCGAGTACAATGCCCCATTCGGGATGTATCTCACCCGACATCTGCAGCAATTGGAGACCCCAAAAGTTTCTCACCAAAAGGATAAGGACTCCAAAATCTGTCATATGCTGCCAGATTGAAGAAACTCCAGCTCTATTCAGTCGCATACCGTCTGCTCAGAGGTGACATGTGCCTGACATACAAGGCCATGTCCAACCCGAAATTAATGGACATGCTCCACCTCAAAAAATCCAAATCCACCAAAACCACTAGAGCAAGCGACTTAAACCTTAGCACGGATATAAATAGGATGTGCTGGAGGGATAGATTTATCACTCAGAGACTCCCTATGCTGTGGAATAAAATCCGGTCCATGTGAGGCAGAGCACCGCTGACTCTGTTCAAGAGAAATCTAGACCTGTGGATGGGAGATCGTAGGTTTACCCCATGAATCATCTCTGTGTCACTGCTGGACAGAGGCACAACAAACTAATGGGCACAGTATTTTTTCATATAAGGGGTATGTAAGCCACAAAATTTGGGCTAGGCTTATAAATGCCTTAGGGCAGATAGCCTAGTATAAACCTATGAACCTATGAACCTATATATATATATATATATATATATATATATATATATATATATATATATATATATATATATATATATATATATATATATATATATATATATATATATATATATATATATATATATATATATATATATATATATATATATATATATATATATATATATATATATATATATCTATATCTATATATATATATATATATATATATATGTGTGTGTGTGTGTATAATATGTATATATCTAAAACCATGTGGATGTATGGGATGTATGGCCTTAATCTTACTTATCTATTGCTATGGTGGCTTAGTGGTTAACTACTGTGACTATAGTGTAAAGGGCCCTGGGTTTGAGCCTTGCAGAGGCAGTTTAGTTTGTTGCTTGGCAGAACATGGACAGTTGGATCCAGAGTGATTGAGGCACTTTAAAGCTGTTGTAAGTGGGTTTGCATGACAATAAGTACTGCTAACCTCCGGTTACAGTTTCTTATGCTCAGTTAGCTTCTACTTTGCTTAATCTGCGTGGGCAATGCTTACCCCCATGCAAATGCACTTGGACACACTTACCACTGCTTATTTGTTCTTAGACCTGTTTACTTGTGCCTTATTCATTATGACACTAACACTTCACATGTGCATTTCATGCAGTACTCCAGTTCACATTTAAATGTTATTATGTAGGTTATACGGCAAAACGATGTAAAATTATGCTCATATACAGGTTTCCCATGGAAAATGATTGGTGCTGTAGTGGGACTCGAACCGTGGCTGCCTGTTCATTAGGCGGATGCTCTAACCACTCCACTATTGCTGTGCTGCTTCATTTGCATATATATTCCTTGTTATCCTCTTCAGCCTTTTCAGCTGCTTTAACCGTAGCTAAGCGATGGGCACACACATGCACCTAGCTGTAATCGGGGTTTTAAATAAATGAATGCAAGGGTTTCTTCATTTTATTTCAATGTACTGTTGCTGTTGAACACATGGGTCTGCTGGTGGAGATATGCAGACACCTATGAGTGGTTTTGCTCATTTATTTACACTTTCTTCTGTTCTACTTTGCAGGGACGTGTTTATTCTGAGAGCTCTGCTCTCAGACACGCTCCTTGCACTCATACACGCTCAGTGTAGGATTTGGAA
The DNA here is from genome assembly GCF_019279795.1 of Protopterus annectens. Lineage (NCBI taxonomy): Eukaryota > Metazoa > Chordata > Ceratodontiformes > Protopteridae > Protopterus > Protopterus annectens. Next base: position 512,144,150 of record NC_056735.1, read on the forward strand.
CTCCAGCAGCGCACCTTCATTATTATGACTGGCGTGGTGCCATCCTCCTCTTAAACTGCCGCTTACATTCAGGACTAGTTTAGTCCTGCATGGTAGATTAGTAAATCCAGGGGATAATAAATATAAATTATAGTAATAGCTTGGATAACATAAAAAATCATATTAATAAATGGAACAAATTCCTATTCTCGATAGAAGAGAGACTTTCCTTAACATAAATGATAATATTATCAAAAATATAATATATAATACAGTCATTAACTCTTCCTTTCCCCAAATAGTATTTAACAGAATTTAATTCCATAATTCTTGGATTTATTTGGTATCCCAAGAAACTCAGATTGGCTCTTAATCATCATTTAAGAAATTGGTCTTCTGGGGGAACTGGATTACCTAATTTAGAATTATATTTCTTTTCTATTACCATTATAATGACAATTAATCTTTGGACAAACAATATTTACAATGCTATATGGAAAGACATACAAGAGAGCATTTGTTTAAAATCTAACCATCTAATATATGCACTCCACAATAATATAACTAATAATAATTGTCTTTGGTTACTAAAAGATTATATTTTGTAAAATCAAAACCAGCTAATTAACTCATCTTATATCTCCATGATATTGATTAACTGTAGAAATTTTTTTCACAAAGATCCAGAGTATAAAGCTTGACTTTTTTTTAACATTTCCTTTAGCATATACATAAAACAATATATGTACATTCAATACAACTACAATGACTGCATTTAAAGAGAAAAGTCTTTTTTTTTGTTTCAACTGATGGTTAAAGAAAATTTACATTCACTAGATTTCATCTTAAAAAATTTTATTTAAATAATGAAATGTGGTTCAATATTCAAAATTGTAGATACTCAATACAGAAGAGAGTAAATTTAATGCAAGTATCAATAAAAAAGCAGTTCATAATTTCATTGAACTTCTAACAATTTTAATATATCAAAATACTACAGGAAAAGGGCTTATGTCTAAAATGTACAAGATGGTTAATAATGCAGAATATTACAAAGAAAATTATTGGGATTATTTCAAATCCATACATAATTATTATCAAAGTTAGGATGAAAAGAAAATGATATTATCATCCACTAAACAAACCACTTCATCTTTAAAATGGAAATTATTTTCTAGGACATTTATGCATAAACCATTCATTACTCCACATAAAATAGGATGTTGGAGATGTAAGTTGAACATCAATGGAGATTGGCAGCATATGATCTATGAATGTATTGTAATTAAACCATTTTGGAATGATATTATATTTTTACAGCCTCTGTTTAGTGATAAATTTACTCTAAATAAATCATTAATCTTATTTAATACCCCAGTTTCATCACGTGTTAAAAACATAAATCGCTCTCTT